>NC_056583.1:22809299-22871799 GCF_018340385.1 Cyprinus carpio
TAAACAGCTGGATGTCACATCTAGGCTGTGTGAAGCCATTTCCACACCTATCATGGAGTCTAATCAATACTCTCTCTTGGCTTTCTCTGGGAAGCCAGTGAACAAACGGTAATCTATCATGTAAAACTCATTTAGGGTGCCAACATGCTCCAGTGCTTCGTTAGGAGCGGATGGTCATGTGTGCAAAGCCAGAAATGGCAGAGAGGTAGATTAAAAACAGGTACTGATGGAGAATAGGGCAATGCGAACATAAGAAAAGTATGAGACCTTCCCAATCGGGCAGACACACAAAACTCGCTATTGATTTCCCCAGGGAAATTAGTCATATGGTGATGCACATCCAAGCTAGGCCTTGCAGCACAATGTGATTTATCTTTAATATATTACTAGCTCCTCAATATGACTAATCATACATTAAGTATATACTAGTGTGTTTTTATACCATTTGTTTCCTCCTGGTTCTTCTGCAGTAACCGTGAAGAGCAGGTTTTGAATGTAAAAGTTAATCTGCTTTCTCATAAACAGCCAGGCTAGGTCTACCGTGAGCTTTAGTCTGACGTCGCCCACTCTTCTGTATATATGTGCCACGTTCTGACATGCGGAATCTCTGCAGTGACAAAGGGGAAAGTCGTGTTGCTTAAAATCTCTCCTTCCTTGGTTTGACCCATGGAGAGAAGCAGAAATTGGTTGGCCTTGAGCATATTTGTGTAAGATTTAATTGCAGGCACCGTTGTATTTAAAGGAATTTATGACAAGAGCTTGTACTTTAAATTAGTGAATACAAGCATAAAAAGTTCAGTGAAAGTCTTGACTCTTTGGTGTACAGGAAATCCTCAACTATCTCAAGAGAACTGTCTTGATGGCTCCCCGTAGTGCTCTATATTAAAATAAAAATAAAAAATACAGAAGAAATTCACTGGAGGAAAAGTAGGACGGGGTTTGATTGACCTTTTTTAGAGCAGAGAATGCTGAAGATGGCTGATTTCAAGACCTGCTAGAATGGATTGTCCCTTTTCTCTCTGAAGAAATGTGCATTTTGTTGTGCTTCAGCTTTTGGTTGATTCATAATTCCCTTTGAACATGTTGCTAACAAGAATTTAAGCCTACATCTACATTAATAAGATCCATTTGAAAACGGCATTTTCCTTTTAAAACGATCTCCGTCCATACTAGTGTTTTCAAGCGTTTTCCAAAAGTGTCTCATCCACACTGAAACATCAGAAAACATTAAATTTGCTTTCTGCGCATGCGTAAAGCTTAAAAAAAGCTAACTGCAGATGATACACACAGAACAGACATGATACATTTTCATGCAGTTCGTCTGACAGGTTTATTTTATTTATGAAAATAACCCACCAGGTCACACACACTCACGATTGTATGTCTGATCTAAAACGCAAATCCCCTCATGTTTTGCCGGAAATAGCAGTTACGAGTAAATTTGCTTATATTTTTGCAGGACTGTGATAGACACATCTATAGCAATAGTGTAAAAGTGCATAGCACATAACGTGAACAATACCAGTATAAACACGGATATCTATTGGTATAATATGCGTCACATGACTAAACTTGCGTCATCGTTTTCAAAAGCCTCCATTTTCACAGTCCACACTACTGTTTTCCTTGACTAAAAACGCTGTCTCAGTGTGGACTTAAGGCCTAAACGGAGAGAAAAAGATGTGTTTTCAAACTAAAAGGCCTAACGAAGCTCCAAATGTGCAGTCTCTGTCATGAATAGATAAGCGCTCTTTTTGAGTCCCAAATACGCATATTTTTGTTTGCATTACAACATTATGTTAAGCATCGTGGTGTAACTTCTAGTGGAGTCGCAATCTGTATTGCAAACTTTTCCTACATGTATGTTTCAGGATCTGAAACGTGGTATAATATTGGTATGCTATATTTAGAAGGACTTGATTATTTTTATTTGTATGTTTTTGATCACTGTCTTTTATTAATTATTGAAGTGCTTTAGCTTTTTAAAAGCAAAAAATAGTAAATAATCCGAGTATAGCAATAACGTATTTCAGTAGTAACGATATTAATAAATCTACTTTTTTATTTGTATTATTACTTTTATTTCCATTTTATTTAGCAAGGATGTATTAATTAGATAAAGGACAGACATTTATAACACAGCAAGATTTCTGTTTCAAATAAATGCTGTTCTTTTGATCTTTCTGTTCATCAAGGAATAAAAAATAATACAATAAAATCAAATTTGTATCACTGTTTATGTAAAATATTAAGCAGCACAACTGTTTTCAAAATGGATAATAATTATAATTTCTTGAACAGCAAATCAACATATAATAATAATAATAATAATAATAATAATAATAATAATAATAATAATAATAATAATAATACTGTTTTTGCTGTATTTTTGATCAAAATAAATGTAGGCTTGGTGAGCATAAGAAACTGTTTGCACATGATGAGTATTAAACTTACAAGATTGACAGGGTTTTTTCTTCTTCATCTTCTGTGTAAGAACAGTAAGCCGAAAACTAACCAACCTCAGTAGGGGCGCTACAATCTCTCTGGATCAGTGAGGATGAGAAGGATCAACCCTCCTGGTCCCAGTACACTTTGACTAAGACTAAGTTAGCTCAGATGCCACGTGTGCCATGTTCTGCCGCATGGAACACAGAACAGTTCTGCAGACAGAGATGCCGTTTCAAATACAGCTGTTTAAAAAAAAGAAAAGAAAAAAAGAAAGAAATCAATCACGTATGTGGTGTTACGCCTGCAAGGCTCCCAAAAGCACTACCGTATCTGTATGCAAAGTCTGCTGAGCACTCTTGATTATCTCTCAGCAGGCCAAAACGGGCAAAGTCATTTTTTTAGCAGTGCTTTTTGGCAGATGATACTGGATGATGACATTGCTGCTGCTCTGGAACGATGAAATTTCTCATTCCATTTCATCTTGTTACTATTTTGTTAGCCATTTAAGCAGAATGAGTTTTTTTTTTTTTTTTTTTTTTTTTTTTTTTTTTAATAGCACAAGACTAAAGTTATAATAATAATACTAAACATAAGTGTTTACAGATAATTTAGTTAAGCCTTTTAGTTCAGTTGATACCAATTTCCAAGAAAAACTTAAATCCCTTTAATTTATTTTATTTTTATAATAAAATAAAAGTTTTATGAAACATTAATATTCCTTTATTTAAGAATTTAAATAGTTTATCATTTATTTTATTTTATAAAAAAGAAAAGTTATTATTTTTTTTTTATTTAAACTAATATTTATTTATTTATTTAAATAGAAAATATTTAAAAGTTTTACAATTTTATGAAAAACTAATATTACTTCATTTAGTAAATACAATTTTTATTTTATTTTATTTTATTAAAAGAAAAAAAGATATGTATGATGTAATGTTGTACAATTTGAAATATTTTATTTTATATATTACTATTTGTTTTATTTATTTTTGAGAGGTTACTGTAGTTATGCAGCCAAGAGCAGTGACTGAGTTTCTATTTTTCTTCAAAAATATATATTGTTTAATTAATAGAAGCAACATAACAGACAACCGCATTTATTACAAGATCTGATTTTTGTACTGTTTTTATTCACTTAAAACAAATCTGACTGTCTGCCGCATCATCAGTGAAGTGCAGTTTTTGTTTTTTCTTACTGGCTCGTGTGCTAGCAAAACCTGTCAGTAGCTTTAGTGCATCATCCATCTCCTGGGATTAAAAGAATGGTTCACATGAGTATGTGAATTCATTCATGTGTTTCTACGTTTCCAGTTGGTATTGTATTTTTCCTCACCCTGTAGGTCATGTTTGATGGAGAGGGAATCTGCGAGTATGGATGAGGTGGGAAATAACTATTGCCTTCCCTTCACCTACAGAGTATCAGGTTCAACACCGCCGCCTTCATATACGCAACACCCACGAGCAGCTTGACTTCGCAGGACATATGTTTTTAACAGGTTTGGCTGCAAACATTCGCCACATTAATTTTTCCCCTCTTCTTTCTCCAGCTCCAGAGTCAGAGGCACAATTAATTACTTAAAGGGGCAGATATTTATCACTTTTTAATTGAAATGTTATGCTACTAAAATGAGTGGTTGTGTTCTTCATCATCCCTGATTAGACGTGCATTTTCAGAAATGAGAAAATATGTCCCCATAATCGGTGGAAAGATTGGGGTCAGTGTAAGATTTTTTTTTTAATTAAATTTTAAATGAATACTTTTATTCACAAAGGATGCATTAAGTTGATTAAAATTAAAATTAACAGTAAAGACATTTATACTGTTTTAATAGATATCACTTTCAAATAAATGCTGCTCTTTTGACCAAAGAACAACATTAAAGAATCCTGAAAACAAAATGTATCACAGTTTTGACAAAAATATTAAGCAGCACAACTGTTAATAATAACAAAAACTTATCAAACAACAACTAATCATAAAAGAACAATTAACAAAGAATAATGGAGTAATGATGCTGAAAATTTTGCTACAAGAATAAATTATATTTTGAACATATATTAAAATAGAAAAGTTATTTTAAATTACGATAATATTTTGCAATATTTATGTGTATTCATTCATTCAAATGAATGCAGCCTGGTGAAATATATATATATTTTTTTTTTTCAACAACCCCAACCACAAGCAAGAAAGAAAAAAAAAATTAATCAATCCATCAATCAATATATTGCTTGCTATTGTTTTATTATTATATTATTATCATTATTATTATTATTACTACCACTGCCATTATTATAATTATTATTATTTTATTGTTATTTACAAAGTAGAAGGGGAAAAATAAGTATTATTCTAAATATTAAAGTAAATATTAAAGTATTTATAATAAATAATAATGCTTCAGAAATATTAGAATCAAAGATAGGGAAAAAATATCTCATGGCTGTGTTTTTTTTTTTTTTTTTTTTTTTTTGTAGTAAAGTAGAAACTGGTTGTCACCGGGTGTACATTAAGAATCTAATCTGTACTGAAAGATGCCTGAATTATCATAATTTCCCTTCTGTTGGCTTCTAGCAGGACTTTTTATGAGCAGACTGTTTATCCTATTTCTATGGTGCAGACAGATATCAAGTGAAGTGAAAGAGGTGGGGAAGTTAAGCTCAGGGAGCTGCTCAGAGAAACTTATGCACTAGGACACAATTCATTTTCAGTGAGATGGGCGAGCGGAATGGAAAGCAGCCGAGTGTCCCATGAAACTGCCTGAATATGCAGCGTGCAGTGCTATATGCCGACTCAGAAACCTGTCTACGCATTGATCTGCCACTGTTCAAGGCACAATGCTTCACGATTGGCTCATTTTATAATCAAATCACATATTGTGGTTGTTAAAGACATGAGAAAGATATCAAGGTTGGACAAATATGACATTGTACCTCAGTGATCTGGCACAGGGTGACTCTAGCGCAGTATATCCATGAGTCAGCGTTATACTGTACAGTGATATACGGCGAACCAAACTTCGACATTGAGATTCTTGTGATAGCAAATTGTCCTCAGGTGCCTGTCATCATACTGCATCTCGAAGCAAAATGCTGTCTTGTTATGCAGGATTAATCATGTTGTTTCTGAATTACATTTCGATAAAGAGATACAGTGATATCCTGACTCTCTATCTGCCATTTTGACATCTTTCTCTGTTTCTTTCTGTTCATCAAAGCGTATCGGTTTCCCACCTTAAACCTTTCACCTTTTCCAGACTAAACCGAATGCATTAACCCATGCTCTTATCAAAACCGGCTCAGTTCTTTGTTTCCAGGAAAGGCTCTGAAAAACAGTGACCTTCAGCCTCCCTTCATTCAATGTGCAACTCGCAGGGCCCTAAAGATGCTTGGCTCTGTCAGAATGATTTCTTATTCCATTTTGGTAGTTGAAGAGCAATGCTTTATCTCTATCCCGGGTTCATGGTTTATACGAGGCAGCCGTGCTGTAACGGAGGGGGGCAGAGCCCTAATCCAAACTGTAAGCTGTTTAGTCAAAGTATGGTGATGAAACAACGTCCTTCCCAGTCACTGCAATTTAAAGGAGGGCTTTGGGAACATGGGCAATTTTGTTGTAAATCCGTAGCCGTCTGAGTCTTTGAAGGATTGACAGATACTGTTTTAAATTTTTTCTCTTCAGTGACTCCTTTTTGTCCAATACTGGTTTGTTTTTTGGCCATTATTAGAGAGAAGAACAACGAGTTTGCCTAAGTCTTTGTCAGGAGCTTGTGGGATGTGGTTCTTTGCTCTGAGGTGCTGGAAGGTTAATCTGCATTGGCTCGGATGTGGGTCAGAATTGACAAGGCATGGACAGCATGTTGGTTTCTTACTGTTACACACATCAGTCTTGATGTTGTTACTTCAGCAATAGCATTTGAATTGTCTGAAGGCTGCTCAAGGGGAAGGTTTTTTATTGTGATTAGTAGTAAATCTCCATCACGTGCTTTCAGATGGAGCAGCATTTACTACACAGAGCCGTAGTTCACTGACAAGCTACGCAGAATCGCATATGGTTTGGTCCTTCAAGAACAATGTAGAATGTCCATCTAGGAACATCTTATGTTTTACTGAGTTAAATCCCTGAAAAGAAAAAGACAGAAAAAAAAAAAAAGATTTCTATTCCAACCCACAACAAAATAAAATGACAAATCAAAGAGAACACAACAACACTAAAAAAATCTAGTCTTGCTTTAAAATATAATTGTTATAATTAAGAGTAAAATAATAGATGCACTCAGAAAGATCGCCACAGCAGGCTAGAAAGCTCAAGAGTCTCTGCGTGTATAAATAGTTTAATGTTTGCTTATGTTTAATGCTAAGACTAATCGGTGACCATCCTGAGATTAGGGAAATGTCACTGGTATTTACTCTGTAAAAAGGAAATCATGAGAGCAGGTAAGACTGTGACCCTGCAGGAAGGCAACACGAGAAGAAGAGAAAGCAGAAGCTGGAGGAAAAGAGAGAGAAATCTCTGTGATTGATGAACAAACACTGAGACTGTTTGCTTCTTCCATCCAGCTCAAGGGAAACAGAGAGCCAGGCCAGAATCTGAGCCAAAAGCCTCACTTCACTGAGGTTTGAGCCACTGCAGCAGGAGGGCAAAGACTGAGGTTTTTATTTAATTATGAATCACAGAATACCACCATTTGGCACAAACATAATATTGTATTTGTGTGTTGTCCTTGTGCAAACTTGGAGCATATTTTTGCCTTGAATGGGGTGAATTTAACGTATATCATCTGTAGCATCCAGCAACAAAGTGAAATGTCCAGTGATTGGCACTAAAAAGCATGTTTAATTTTCTTTGAAACAGATAAACTGCAGTTGACAGTTGACTGCAGCAACATTTTATTATGTTGTTTGTTATACGTATCACGGCAGAAATTAAAAGTCCGGTGAGTTGCCGTTAAAAGATTATTGCTCATTAGCAGTGGTTCCCAATCCTGGTCCTGGAGAACCCCCAACACTGCACAGTTTAGATGTCTCAATATTCAAACACACTTGATTCAACTCATCAGCTCATTAGTGAAGACTCCAAGACCTCAAATGTGTGTCAGATAAGATAGACACCAAAAACGTGCAGTGTTTGGGGTTCTCCAGGACCAGGATTGGGAACCACTGCTCTATAGCATTTGATATTAACATACCACCTACACCAAACCCAAACCTAAACTTAACCAACAGTGTTAACAAAAGCAAATGCTGAAGCAACAATGTCTATTTAGCTTCCATACATAAGGCTTGAGCTCTTTTGTGGAGGGTCGTTACTGGGGTTTCATGGGACTCTTTCCAAGCGCTCCACATCCTAAGTGCAACAATGTACTAGGTGTGCTACCGAGAAAGTTTACTACATGGCACTAGTTATACGACAAAATGTATTAGTTTCAAATTTAACACTATGCCTAAAGTTTTTTGAGATCATAACATGAGTACTGTGCAAGGAACCTCTCAAACATATTTTTATTCATTGATATTCATTGATAATCTGCCCTGAAATCATAGTTTGTATGAAACGGTACAAAAGTTGTTGGTGTACCTCTAGAGTTAATTTCACCTGGAAATGGCAGCGAAATGTTTATTTCCAAGGAGCATTGGTTTCCTAGTAAATGTATGTTAACATAAATTTATTGCATTGTGTTATTTAATTCTGATTGGCCAATAGTGACATTCTGTGGTCGAAAACTTCTGTATAATAACTGGTGAACTGTATGTTGTATCTTTGTTGTTGTAAGAGGAAGATAATCCTGTCATACTGGCTTTGCTGGTGAAATGAGGTCAAATGGAGTAAGCAAGTTTCTCATGAAATTCAGCTTTGTTGTAGATCAGACAGATGACACATCAACAGGTGTAGAACCACTTGGATGATACGCTTCAAAAGAACAGTAAATTTTCTGATGAAATCCAGCACACCACTGAAAAACTTCTTTATTTATATATCATATAATATACACAAGGAAATTGCATGCATATACTGCAGTGTATACTATACTTAGTTTTCCTTGAAATTCTTGACCCATCGGACTAGGAAATGATAATTAGGGGAAACACTTTTTCCTCTTAATGAAATGAAGATAGGTTTTGGCATGCATGGATATAACCTCAAATTTTATGTGACATTCAGCAGCAGATGAAATATTAATTTCAAAGAGGTAGGAAAAGGCTTTGGTGAAATGCATGATTAGAAAGTAATACTTATTCATACTGACAACCTGTGTTTAAAATGAGTATTTTCATTCAGAGTCTTCACTTTGGCCTTAGTTGTTTTTAAATAATGTGGTCAGCATTAGTAATCTAGACAGATGTAATAGTATATGAATTTTTTTTAGTGAGATGGATCTTTCCTCTGTCTTCCATTTCCAAATAATTACACAGTTTACAAGGATTAATGCACCTCTAAATAGTCTTAAGTCAAATCATGGTATTACTGTTATTTCAGCATCTTGGAAGCATTCACAAAATTGTCATGCTTAGAAAATCCTGTAATTTTTTTCCTCAGCAGTAATACACGCTCAAATTTAAATTCAGTTTTATAATATCAGACACGATTTCTGATGGCAATGCTAGCTAAAGGGCTCTTTGTGATGGACAAGTGCAAGACAATTTGTGGGTCGGCACTCAACTCAACGACAGTCAGTTGCCTTCCATGAACATGTAGCTCAGCTGGTAATGCACTGGACTGGGAACTACTGACACTTTTGCTAATTTTATTTTGTTTTAGTCATAGTTAATGTGTTTTGATGCAAATATCTTTTAAATGTCATATTCATTCATTTTAGACAAAAATAGCAGTTTTTGGCTGAAACATTTTAGTTGACAATTGCAGAATGCAACATGGCTTATGCATTTTGATTAGAACATAACTTAGTTCAAGTTTACTTGGGCATTTGCATCATTTTATAATTTTGTAAGATTATAAAAGTCTTATCAATCAGTTGCATTCTTACTGAGTAAGTATTAATAAAAAAATATAGGTAGTGTATAATAATAATAATAATAATAATAATAATAATAATAATAATAATAATAATAATAAAACTTTGTTTTAACACAGACATTTTGCCAGTAATTTGTTCATAATATTACCGCTAGTCATGGATTTGATTCACAGTGAACACCCACACACTGTGGAATGACAAATGTATACATATAAATACAGTGTCTTTCATTAATCGGTCATAATGAATGTTTATCCCGGGTCCAGAGAGAATGAAGGTAATTGTCTGAGCTCATGCAGGCCAGACGAGTTAAGTTTATATATCAGGTGAGTCTTCTGTTAGTCTAACACAGAAAATCTATTAATAGAGAACACCTCGGCGTGGCTTGACAACATTCAGGTATAGATGAGAGCGAATATGTATGGATGATATTGATGTGACACTTTGGGGCGTTTGTCTGAAAGGAGCATCTCTAATGCTTTGAAGTTGCTTCATTGATTTTGTTTAGTCCCTGCTTGTGGCTGAGACTCCCTACTTGTCGTCCCTTCTTCCCTCTTCACTTCCTCTTAATTTTATTGTTTTTGTACAACAACTACTTCAAGCTTTTGATCATCCAGCAGTATTCAGCCTTTCTCTTTTCTATACTATCCCTTATGCCATTCAGAGAAAGAAGGAGAAGAGTCAGAGAGACAAAGCTAGAGACCGTAATATGGCTAGGGGAAAATAATCAGAGCCCATCCACTTCCCCACATCCGTAAACCAATAGTCATTCACCTGGCTGACAGGAAATCTTTCCCCTGGTGCCAATGGGCAATGGCTGGGTTATGTTTAAGGTTACAAAGCCTCGGAGGAGACCATCAGTTCTGCAGGCCTCCTCTAGCACTCCCATGAGCCGTGGGGCTTCACCGACAACCCCAGACTGATGAATGCAGCTAAAGTGGTAAGAGAGATGTGCTGCACAAATGTCTGCCAGTCTGAGAGGATATATTACCAGCTGCAAAGAAGAGTTGTTGAGAGTTTATCTGGAGGCCGATTACTAGCCTCTGCCTCAGACAGCACACCCACGAC
This sequence comes from Cyprinus carpio, assembly GCF_018340385.1. Lineage (NCBI taxonomy): Eukaryota > Metazoa > Chordata > Actinopteri > Cypriniformes > Cyprinidae > Cyprinus > Cyprinus carpio. Next base: position 22,819,796 of record NC_056583.1, read on the forward strand.
CGTCTGATGCATATTGTGCATGAGAAAAAAAAAGGTGCAAGTGAGTTCCTGTCACGCCCATGGACAGTTTTGTGTGTGTTAACCTCCCCCATGTGCTCCCTGTCCTAATCCCCCCGCCCATGTTTGATTATGCCCTTATTTGGTCTGTCCTGTTCCTGTTCCCATTAAGTTCAATTTTATTCAGCCTCTTGTTAATTCCCTCGTTTAGTTCCAGGTGTTCCCCATTTAGATCTTGTATTTAGCCCCGTGTTTTCCTGAGGCCTGCATTCAGTCTCAACTGTCATTTCTTTGTGTCATTTTGGATTCCCTTTGGGTTTTGTTATTATAAGCCTGTTTTTGAGCAATCTCCTTGCTCTGCGCTACTTTTAATGTGTGACAGTTCCAAAAACATGAGTTCCAGGCTGATTGGCCATGAATGTAAATCAAAGCATAGTGTATGCACGCACGCGCGCATACACACACAGACGCGTGTGTGTCTATCCCCTCCCAAAGTTCTCCAAACCTTTGCTTTTCTTGTTAAAAAATAACCAATATGAATTTTCTTGAATTTCTGTAATTTCTGCAAATAAAATTCATTTTCATATCAATTCAGAATGGTGTACAGTCTTGCACACGGTTTCATCACATTTGCTCGCTTCTAGTGTAAATGATATTGCAACTCTGATGATAATATTAATGATAATATTAACTCTCATACTGTCTACATAAACATATGGATAGAGTTCATTGTATGTTTGGAAATGTCATGCTGAGATTGATCCAAATGCTGAATATGTGGCAGTATATGCAGACACACAATAACTCTCTTTCTATTTTACACACGAGTGCTCACACATTTTCTGTCCCTGCTGCAGAGGTGCCATTTTCTGCGTGGCTCTGGTAGGACTTCAGCCAGTTTGTTTCTGTCTGGATGTTTTCACTACGTGGGTTTCACTTCGTCCCAGGAAAACCCATGAATATATTCAAAACTTCTTCAACAGCCCGAACCCATCAGCTATCCATGCTACCCAATATAGCTATCCAATATCATGGCACGGCATGTGAACCACATGCTGTAGAACAGAAATGAACTGTGCAGAGAGAGAAATGCAAATGATACAATCTTTGCTCACAATTTTCTAACTTCCATAATTTGACACATTTAAAACTAAAACAGAATAGTGAGTGATAAATAATGTTTTATCTGACACGTTTACAACTAAAATAGAATATTTTGTGATAAATAGTGTTTTATCAGTTTGGGATTAATTGTATGTAGGGATCGGCGTATTGATCCTGAAGTATCGAAAGTATTGATGCTCAAAATGTATTTTTTTTTTTTTTAAATAAATAAGGTGTATTTTTTATTTATTTATTTATTTTTTTTACCAGTGATATGGTTTATTTAACAAAAAATGTATACATACAATAAGCATTGAATTGGACGAATAACCTGTTAGCTAATAATTGTGTAGGATAGAACTATTTTCCTGCTCATCTAAACATGCGCAAATGCTGCAAGACAGAACCAATCAATCACAGAGAGCGCTCACTCACTTCTGACAGTGCATTCAAACAGGGCTGCGTTTCCCAAAAATATCATAAGCATTGATGCTTTTGGGAATGGCAGCCCGGAACAATGAGAACAGAAAAACATATGTTTGAGTTATTTCACAATATACCAATTGAAATTGTAGCCTACACAGCTTGTGAGATTACATTTATTTAAATTAAACGTTAAAAGTTCATATTGATCGTGTTCTATTCTGTAATGTTAATATAAATCATACATTGTCAGAATAAGAGGCACTGGCAGTCTCTTATGAAAATGAACCATGGTTTTACTAAAGTGACCGTAGCTCACTTTAGTAAACATATTTTAACCATGTGTAAACAAAAATATAACCCAAGTAGTAAATTAAGGTGTATTGAATGTTAAATTGCATTTATAACAAAAAGTTAAGTGGGTATCATTACCCATTTTACTCTTAGTAATTTAATAATTTTTATAAATTTCATAATTTAAAAGTTGTTTAGAAGTATTGTATATCAACAATGCTGGTCTTTAAAAGTATTGGTATCATATCAAAACAAAATAAGTAGAATCGCCCATCCCTAACTGTACTGACAGAATTGGTGAATAGCAATTCCACTAACCTACAGTAGCTGTATTTTGACAAAGCTTTGTTTGAAAGTTTTAAACAATTAAGTCACCTTAAAGGTATAGTTCACCTAGAAATTAATTTTGTCATCATTAACTTACCCTCATGTTGTTCCAAACCTGTATGAATTTCTTTCTTCTTTTCGACACAGAAGAAGATATTTGAAAGAATATTGGTATTTTATTCCCTATTATGGAAGTCATTGGCTACAAGCAACTGTTTGGTTACTAACATTCTTCAAAATATCTTCTATGTTCCACACAAGAAAGAAAAAAAAATAAAAATAACTCATACAGGTTTGGAACAACGTGAGAGTGAGTAAACGATGACAGAAATGTCATATTTGGTTGACTCTCTCTAAGGTTTGAAGGTGTGAAGGTCTCATGGATAGGGAGAACAGATAAATAAAAGATTAAAGCGCTAGATCTCTGCATAGTTAGATTTTGTAGTTTTGTAAAATGGCAAGATAAAACCTATGTTAGGCTATGGGATTGTTAGTTGATATTATTTCTGTCATGACAACTCTTGGAGGGATTGGCATGGTAATGTACATGACAATGTTAATTTATATGGTCTTGGTGGAAAAGATCTGCTACACTGCTGCTGTGACAGAGCAAGTACCTGAGAATTGCTACTGCCAATACATCCACAACATGCTGCTGTGAGCATGTAAGAAATATTGCTGCTGCAAATATAACATACATGAAATAACCTCTATATAGCATACATGAATCACCTTGCAGCAGATCTATACAGGTGGAGCTGGGGAAGGTGGAGGGTTTCTGAAGCGAGCTGCACTGCTACGGCTAGCTCTAGTCATATATTTGAATGTTGAGCAGCGAACTCTTTGGCTACCAATACAGGAGAGAATCAATCAGCTGTACCATGTGATAATGCTGTCATTGCATCAGATTGAGTTAGACCTATCAGACTGCACCATCAGAGTTTCATACCAGACTCTGTATATATCCTTGTTTGTGCAGCCTTGGTTAGATCAGCAAAGTTGTTTCTAAAGCTGAGAAAATACATTTGATGAAAGATTATGAAACCTTAAAAAAAAAAAAAACATCTACTGGTCAATCATGGAGAAAAATACTAGGTATATATATTAAAAAAGGATATTTATAAAAAATAAATAAATAGGGTTGAGTTTGATTTCACATTGTCTTTTTGCATTGCAATAGATGTTTTCTTCTGTGGCTTTGCTGCCATCTCAATCTTTTTTTTATTATTGTTATTGTTTTATCCTCTTTTATTCCCCTTCCAAGCCACCTCTGCATTGGCAAAGGATTTTTTTACATTCCACCTTTTTTCTTGCTTCACTTTCTCTCAATGGAAATGCAATAAGGTGAGTTCTTCACTGTCTGCAAATCTTCAGAGAAAATGCCAAGAACGAGAAAGAGGGATTAAAAAAGTGGAAAAGATGGTTGATGCTTAGTTTATCTATTATGAAAAAGCATCAGAGTGATATTCTCGTTAGTATGTAGATGTGTTGAAGCATGATGATCTACTGCCATGTACTATGTGTGTACGATCAGCTGCTGGAAACGAGCAGGGAGGATGCAGACAAATCAATATAAACGATGGTGAGAAGTGGCTATCATTCAGGAGGGAAACAGGTGCAATATCTCTCTCAGATAGGAGCCCATCCATCACAGCCAGACTTTAATTTGAGATTTTAAGTCCTCCTCCTGCTGATTGTCTCACAGTGTGTGTGTGTGTAGGGGTGACAGTGAGGGGTTACATGTTCATAATAAAGCAAAAAAAGCTTGAAAATGGTAGAAAAGCTGAGGTCTGACATGGCAGAAAAGACATGTCAAAGTGATGGAAATTAGGAAAAAACAGAGCCAAGTGAAATTCCCTGCTGTTTGCTACAAAGGTAGTATCTGAACTGTAATGGACTGATTTGAAATGTTACACGGCAGCTCTCTGTATTACACAAATATCACTCTTCTCGCAAAATAGCACTTTTCTGAAGCTAAGGTAAAGTATCTTATTACATTTGCACTATCATTCAAAGGTTTGGGGTTAAGTTTTTTGAAATGTTAATATATTTAAAAATGCAATTTATTAACTATTTTAAAATGCAATTAATATAAAAGTTTGGGGTCCATAAGAAGTGTCTTATGCTTATCAAAAATACCGTAAAAACAGAAATATTGTGAAATATTTTTTAAATAATTGTAATATATATATATATATATATATATGCTGAATTTTCACCATCAGTCTTCAGTGTCACATGTCCCTTTAATATATTTTAAAATGTCATTTATTCCTGTGATGCAAAGCTGAATTTTTACCGTCAGTCTTCAGTGTCACATGTCCCTTCATGTTGATTTGGTGCTCAAGAAACATTTCTTATCATCAATGTTGAAAATCATTGTGCTGCTTCATATTTTGAGCCTGGTCTCATTCTTTATACATAGATAGGTATTAGTATGTAACATTTAAAAGCACAAAACATACAATTTTGTATGTTTTGACTGACGCTGAAACATATAATTTGGACATATTTCAACATTTAAAACTTAAAATTACTACATATTTACAGCTAAAAAAACATAAAATATTTATGTATCTTTTATATCATTATGATATTCATTTCAAATATGCATTTTTATAATTTTATGGATACGCAATTTAGATTTTTAGACCCCTTTACCTTCCCCCAAACATAAGCCTACCCATTTTATAACGATTTATAAAAAGTTAAAATGTAATATACTGAAATATGCAGGGAAATTACCATTTTAGTAACAATATAGCATTAAAAATATATTTTGAGTCACTAATCCCACTCCGACCTCTAAACTTAACCATAACCATTTCTTAAAAAATATGTACAGTATAAAGAAAAACATGACAGACAGACAATTGCATTCATAATCATTTACATATTAAACAAATATCAAAAGCAGCACCATGGTTCTATTGTCAGTCACAGCATGTCGGAGAAAACTTCTTTTGTGTCCCATGGCAAACAAAGTAAATATTACATGATAAGTAATGGTTAAATGATTGCAGACATGTTATTTATTTTAAGGTTTTAAAGTGTAGTCTTGTTTAACCTGTTGGCAGCAGAATTCGCACGGAACAGAAGAAAAAAATTTAAAACATAATAATACTAAAATGAAAACTAAAAAAAAAAGCAACATAAAAGACAAATGCCGTACAATATAATAAAATGATAAAGCTGCGATTGCAATATTCAGTTTGTTGCAAAGCATTATGGGATGGCGTTCTTTTTGAAGGACGTATGCAGTGCTGCCTTTGAATTTGGCTAAAAGAAAGCTTTTATAATGCCTAGCTACGTAGGCAGCTCGGTAGCTTTTGGAACATAGTCGGTAAACGCAGTATTGTTGCCTCAACCTTGAAATGTGTCAAAATGATTTTCATTCTCTTTCACTTTTTTTCAGGCTGCTATCAGTTGAATAGATTGTGCATCGGAGCTGCTGCATTATACGTTTCAATACTTTCAGAATAGCAGTAACAATGTCACAGCAGCAATGGATATATCTGTAACCGTACCAAGGTGACATCTCAATTGTATGAGAGCAGACACGTGCACACATTCGCACACACACAAGCAGCTCTGCCTGTGATAAAACTGTGTAGAAACGAGTCCCTTTATTGAAGCTTTAAACTACAGTACATATGGCCAAAGGGAAGGGAGTCCAAATAATCTCAATTATTGATCGGCATTGGGCAGAAGGCTTTCCGCAGGAGTGTTTGCGGCACTGAGTGTTGATGGTAGGCGTATCCGGATGAGTGATCTGGTCGGATCTTTCGCTCTGGATGAAAATGATAATGGATACTCAGATGCACACACCCAAGTTCAATACCAGCAGCTATCATCACTGCGGACACAAAGGAGGGTAAGAGCTGCTGCTCTGTACTTCCATTAAAATTACATGGGTGAAGAGAAAAGAACAGGGACGGGAAAGCAAGAAGGAAGATCCTAGAAGAATGCCAGATGCAGAAAAAAAAATGAAGAGATTAGAAAAACCAGAGCACAGAAAGAAAGAACTTAAAGGTGTAGTTCGCTTAAAAATGAAAATTCTGTCATTTTTTTTTTCACTTTCATGTTCTCCCCTGTATGACTTTTTTTTTTTTCTGTAGAGCACAACAGAAGAAATTCTAAACAGTTACGGCTGTGCTATTTCCATGGAAATAAATGGTGACTTACGCTTTTAAGCAACAAAAAACCATCATAAAATAGGTCTATGTGACTCATGCGGTATATTTAAATTTTCTGGAACCATATGCAGCATTTTGTGATAAAAAGACCTTTTGTGATAAATTTTCCCTCCAATAAGCTGTTATTCATTGCGACTAGAATATTAAGTGAATGAGTTGAACCGGATCAGTCGGATTCATTAAAGAATCATCTAGACTGAATTTAGAGTTGAATACTGATGATTCTAATGATTCAATCAGGAATTGAACATATCTGTTTTCCAGTCAGCTATAATGTGTCATCTGAATATTGCATACAAATTATATAAAGCACTTTTTATTTTTTTAAGCTTTCTATGCTCTTTTCTAATTTATTGGAAAAGAGCATAGAAAATATTCTTCAAATTTTTCATTTTTGTTTTTGGACGACATTCAGGTTAAGCAATTGTTGACAGAGGCGTCATTTTGGGATAAACTTTTCCTTGAACTAAGGCCTTGATGACTTTGGCTTTAGATATGTATTATTTTGTGATAATAATTGCAGAAGTATTAATTTATGTACAAGTCTGATTCATTAATAATCATTCAGACTGGATTCCAGTTCACATTCTGAACCAAATCCGATGATGATTGTAATGATTCATTGAAGAACTGAAAATTGTGGCTTGATGTCAACTTTTTCAGCGAATAGTAAGTTAAACTTCAGTCATATAGAGCACTTTTTTATGATGTGTTTTTTTGAAGCTTGAAAGCTTCACTGCTCATTTATTGTAATTTAATAGAAAAGCGCATAGAAAACATTCTTCAAATGTTTCCTTTTTTGTTCTGCTGAAGAAAGTCATATTTTGGAATGGCATAAAGGTGAGTAAGTGATGACAGAGCTGTCATTTTTTGATGAACTATTCCTTGAACTGTCTGAGGCCTTGTTGACTGGCATTAGAGGGGATCAGCTGCCACCCATTCAGTCTCCAGGATATCTGAAGGCCGGCGTCAATCACACAATATGTACACGGGATTACGTTGGATCTTCCCTGCAGCCTACGGCGGCGTGCAGCACTCCAGACAGGATATCCTCCTCTGTACAGCACTGCCCAGCCATTCACTCCCTCAATGCTCTTGCACTGCATCAGCGATGGCTTTCTTAAAAGAGAGAGCTTATTCTGCTACATTATCCATGGAGATCGCTTTAAGAGAGAACCAGAGATAAGCAGGTCAGATTTGTGTGAATGAAAAAAGCCATAAGGTATAAGGAACTTGATGCTTTGGAGTGCAAAGGGAGTGTGAAGTGACTAAGAAGTGTGTAAAGGACATGTTGTGAAGTATCTCTGGGCCATACCACTTTAGCAGCATTTTCTTTTCTCTGAAGTCCACTTATAATGTTAAAGGTTTCTTGTAGCAGAAGCAGTTATCTTTTAGTTTTTTGTGACCATTTGTCTCCCTCTTTGTATCCTTTAGAATTAATAAACGCAACATATTTCAGATACTGTTCCATTAGTATTCCTACAGTACACAAATGCCCTTTTTGCATGTGAAATAAGTAACTACAATTACAAAATGTGGGTTTGCTGTGTATTCTAATATATTTGATGCTTCTCTAGTTGATACAATATCTACTTACACTACCTATTCAAAAGTTTTTGGTCTGTAAGATTTTTTAATGATATTTCTAAATGAAGTCTCTAATGCTCAGCAAGCCTGCATTTATTCAAAACTACATCAAAAACAGCAATATTGTGAAATAATACTGCAATTTAAAATAACTGTTTTCTATTTGAATTTGTATTAAAATGTAATTTATTCTGTGATTGCAAAGCTTAATTTACTCCAGTCTTCAGTGTCATATGATCATTCAGAAATTATTCTAATATGCTGATTTGGTGCTTAAAAACCATGATATATTATAAAATATGGAAATAAAAAACTATTTTTACAGTGTTACAACCATTTCCCATCTTTCAGTTGCTCATCTCTAACATTAGGATCTTTCCAAAGGATATGCAGAGCCACAAAAGAACAAAATCTAATGGACTTCGCCACATCTGGATACACTGCCAGAAAAAAATAAATTTGTAAAAAGTGCACATTGGGCTCATCTATGAGGAGGTCCCCTCAAAGCTATATGTTTGTACCTTATATGCACCCAATGTGTGTATCATACACTTTAATGTGTAGAGAAGGTACAAATGTACGGCTTCTAGGTAATTTTTTTCTGACAGTGTATACGCTGGAATGTTTCTTGCTTACCTCTAAATAGGTGTTACTGTATGTACATAAGGGCTGCCATATGTGTACAGTATATATTATGTGCTTTCTGGATGACCCATTTTTGCAGCTTATTTCCATAATGGTCTGGTGGAACACAGCGTGTCTACACAGTGCACTGAATTATTTTATTAAAAAAAATAATAATAAAATAAGAAAAAAAAATGTGGTTCATGATATGATGTTTAATTTGGTTGTTTTATGGAGATTGATAGGCTGGGGGGTTTATGGAAATGGTAAAGGGGTTCAAGGTTTATCTGGATGTTTGGGTCTATAAAACACACACACACGCACACACACAGATATATATCAGTGTGTCCAGCTGTTATTGACCCTTGTGTTCATGTCCCTGGACCTGTGCCACTTCATGTCATCACTCCCTCTCAATTCCAAATGAATTCTGATGAGAGGGACATAGGGACATGTCAAATCTTGTGCTCACGATCCCCTCCGTCTCAGGGTTCCCATCTGCTTTTAGCTGATTAGACCTCATTTAGCTCACCCTCAAAGCTGTCTCTCCCTCAGAGCTGTCTCCCTCCCTCTGTGCTGATCGTCTCTCTCGGATCTGTTTGTCTCTTGTGTTAATAACTGGTCAAAAGAGGATTCCTCATTAAACCCAATGCTAGCGCATCTGCTATAATTCCCTCTGGGGAATTGGACTCTTGTTGGGACATGGATTTGTTTTCACCAGTAGCTCAGATCACTAGGAGCTCCGCTTCTTCTACTGCCTTCTCTGATCTTGAGCACAAAAAGCAAACCAAGACCTGTCAGCTTGGGGTTTCTAAAGTAAGTTCAGGAGGGATCTTTGGATTGTCCCTGCCTACTGATTTCAGACACTGATTGAAGCCTGCCGTTCCTTGCGTTTGTAAAGGCTGGCTTGATCCCGGGAAGAGAGAGGATGCATTTTGGCTTCATCTGTGAGTTAAATTTCATCCACTGACTGTTGTGCATTCATCTTTTTTAATATACATTTTCTGCCCTAGAGTGTCCCACAAATCTGCGCAACCTTTAACAGATGGACGGGATCAGCTTTTTTTTTTACTGTGCGACGTTTGCAATCCTGCAACAGATCAAGTGAAAATAGGTGGATAATACAGTTAGAGATGGACCGATATTGTGTCATATTCCTAGCACATCACGTCCTCTCATTTATGACAGCTAGAGACAGAGTCCGGAGGAATTAAAGTGGATGTCACAGCTCACCTCCTATTATTTTTAAAGCCATTTCTACTTTATTCTAGGAATGCTGATGCTGAATTTGACTATTCATAAGAGATTAAGCCACACCTCTCTTGGCACACACACACACACACACATAACAGCTGCCACAATAAAGTTGCACAAACAACCACTAAAAATTATAGACATGTTGTATCTGAGGGAAAACTCAACACCAGAGTGTGATTCTATATTTGGTTACACTTACCATAATAATGAGTAATCCTGACAGTCATGAAGTGCTTTCTAACATGAATCACTGTAAATTTGATCATTGTATTAAATCTACAGATGATGTTCTTTTGCATCTCAATGCAAAATGAGATTCTGAAGCATTTAAGTTTCAAAAGCATTTATATTAGGAGTTTCATTGGTGCAACAACTTGTACTATGGGGTCCAAATATCTGAGGCCATTACAAATTATATGATCAGGAACATTTTATGAACATCTGCATGAACTCAACAAGAGTAAAACCAGATCATTGTGTTCTCCAGCATGATTTCAGATGTTCCAAAGCACATCTTGTACTTCACTGGAAGCAAGAACATCTGGTCTTTTGTATAAAAAAGTTCACTTGGTTAATTTCACCTTTTTTAATGATTTTTAGGTTGAAGTGGGGATGTTTTTTTTTTTTTTTTTTTTTTTTGCAATGTTGAGATATTTTCCAGCCATAAAGCAATAATTGTTGTTATTATTATTCCTCTTTTGTTGTAAGGGTATTATATAAGTCAAATTGTCACTGCATTCTCAGCTATCACATAATTCCAAGTATGGCACATCTGCCTCACTAGAAACAGAAATACTGTAAAGGGTATGTGTTTGTGAGTGTATGTGTGTGATTCACATACCTCAGCAACACAGAAACTGCTTGAGGTCTAATCCCTCTCGCATGTCACAAAATCCATAATCTCTGTGAGATTAAATTAACAAGTACATAAACACCAGACCCCAGCGCTTTGTACATGCATATCTCTATTAATAGTATGACAATGATGTGTGATTAACAAGTGCATTATGTGGATTAAGTCTCGTTCTCTTTCATAATTCACAACATGCTGAAACTGTGCATTGCACTGCTGTTTCATCTGGGAACAAACTGTCAGGGAAACACTGCGTTTTAGAGCCAAATGAGATATCCAGCATTGCTAGGAATTTTTTGAGTCCTCAAAAGCACTTGAAGCAGGTCCTTGATGTTGACCAAATGTCTTTTGGTAGCACCTCTCTCTCTCTCTCTTTTTTTTTTTTTTTTTTTTTTACTTGTGATTCACAACTTTGTGACAGTGAAAAGCAAAGCGCACACCTGCTTTTATATGTACATGTAAATGTTGGCTCACACTCATAACAGAAGCTCACACACACTTTAGGTATGAGTGTTTCACTGGTGGGTTGCAATCAGGACTTCCACTCCAATCTCTGCGAGCATCAAGCCAGTTTTCACCTAGCTCTGAAAAGTCAGTCAGCAAAACAACCATCTCTCAGCTCAGCCTCCACAGTCAAACTCTCATGCCTTTCCAAAAACGAGGGCAAAAACTGCTAGTTTCTAAAAGGTGCAGGGATTAATCATGGACTTGTTTCCTTCTGGAGTCTTAGCACTGAAAGTATTGCAGCTTAAATGACTATATGACAGGGCATAAACACTCATGACTGGAGATGCTGACAGGTCAGTGATTTGGCTGGAGCTTGACAGGAACCGAACACTTACACCAAGAGTTATGAGCTCTCTGTTTTTGCTCCACGCTCCCTAACTCTTCATTACTGCCCTGGCAAGAAAGTCCACAGCAGCAAAACACACACAGATTCAAGGGATTTGAGCACAGAAAACATCCTACCTTAAGTGAGTCCTTTTCCAAAGGCAAAAATTAGAAGGAGGCTTGAAACCAGTAAAATCCAAATGCTTCACAAACTCTCTTCCTTTATCTGCTCTCAACCTTTTCCCCCTCTTCGTTTCACCTTGCCTTCGTGGTTTTAGTTCCTTGTTTTCTCATCTACTCTCTCTCTCTCTCAGGTGTCTACCGTTCTTGTTCATCTTGTACAGTACAGAAGCGGAAACAGATGCGCGTGCCGCTAGTGAGGAACGAAAAAAAAATAATAATTTGGGCGCGCGCGCGCAAAGGAGAGTGCTAAATTATAGATCCCTGCGGTTTTCGAATGAACAGAGAGCGCGCGCGCTTGCCAGTGTTTGAGACAGAGTGACAGAGAGTGAGCTGGTCCGGGAGAAAAAGACGAGAGGAACGAGGGAGCGCTTTGCTGACTGCTTCGCTGGCTCGCGGCTCTGCGGTCCGTGGCGCGCGTGATTGGAGAGAGTGCGACCCCTGTCAGGTCTCCGGAGTGAGGGATCTTCATCAGCTAGATTAGAGAGATGGACCCCTCGTTCCCTCCCTTCCGTCAGTCCCGCAGAGAAGCTGCGATCGGTGCGGTCATCGCAGGGATATGCTAATCATCCCGTTCTCCGAGTCTCACGGGAAACGTGTGTCTTTCAAACTAATGCACTTGCAGATGGTCTGTGTTAGTCTGGTCTGTCGGTTTCTCTCTCTGTATTAATTTGTTTTTGTGTGCAGGTAAATAGTGGCCCGCGAGCTTGTTAATTATTTTGGCACAATGCTTGGCACAATGACTTATTTCATTTCAGTTCAAGAATTTAAATTGGTTATGCAATTGAATTTTAACTTAAAGTGACATGCAAATTAATATATATATATATATATATATATTATATATATATATATATATAGATATATATATATATATATATATATTAGAATCGACGAATGATTAATCACGATTAATCACATCCAAAATAAAAGTTTTGTTTACATAATATATGTATGTGTACAGGGTATATTTATTATGTATATATAAATACACACACATAAATTTATATATTAGAAAATATTTACATGTATATACATTTATATATTTATATTCCTTATATTTTATATTATATATAAATATATTTAATATATAAACATAACATATTCTTCTTAAATATATACATGCATGTGTGTGTATTTATATATACATAATAAAATATACACAGTATACACACATATATTATGTAAACAAAACTTTTATTTTGGATGTGATTAATCGTGATTAATCATTTGACAGCCCTAATATATTTATATATATATATATATATATATATATATATATATATATATATATATATATATATATATATATATGAGGGAATTGCATGTCACTTTACACTTTACATGTCACTTTACATATATATAATATATGACATCAGACAAACATACTTTATTTTAAAAAGATAAATATATAACAATTTTAGACATTTGTATGTTAATATTTATTTTTATAAAGCTATCTGAATATATTTTGCAGGATATGTTGTGTAATTTATAGCCACATTATAATTTAACAGTTGTGTTAATTGTTTTGACAGTTTAAAACTCAATTTAGTGAATTATGTTCACAATTTGTAATTATGTTTTGTCATGAAATTTGTGTTGGGTTAATGAAATGCCCCTGTAAATTCAACTCCCTGTCAATCCAATTCAATATCCAATTTAGATCTTGAAGGAAACAAAGGAGACAATTCTAAAACCGAATCTTTCCTTACAACAACAGAACTGAAGTGATTTTTGAATGTGATATAACCCCTCCCCCACCCCCTTACATGCTAATCATGTTGTTTGTGTTTATTTATATATTTATCTATTTGTGTGTCTCTGCAAGATGTTCAAACCATTACTCTTCAGAAGTGGCAGGTCTTCATTAATGCTGACCTATTTTTGAGGGATTCCTGCTGCTCAGCAGAGTCAGTACATCGATGCATGTGGGGAGCATTCACATGCAAAAATATTATACAGTGGGGGGCTGAGACCACTAGGGAAATTTTAGATATTCAAATGTTCAAATTTCAGAATTTGGTGTAGTTCCGCTACGAGTAGTTGGCATGATGGCTGAATGTATGAATGCAGGCTGGAGTCTTTTACACTCAGCTCCAGCTCCTACTCTCATAAAGTGACAGGCAGATATAGATGGTGATATGTAACCTTTAATTATAGGGTTTGTCATTAAGAGGAGCTGTGTGCCTTGACAGCCATCACTCATGGGAAAGGTTAACATCTCTGTTCACATTTCTTCTGCATTGCAAATAACCAGACCTACGTTTCAAGAATGCAACATGGAATAATGGTTTTCTTAAAGTGTACCAAAAGTTCTTTTAGGAGCTGAAGTAAACCAACTTTTACAGTTTTCATGGCTAGAAAATAAGCAAAGTTCTGTAAACTTCCCTTTGAAATTAAGATGCTCGCTTTTTTCAGCATGTTTCACAAGATTTCTTATTCTTCCTCACACAACCTTGTTAAGTTTTTGTGCAAAAAAAAACACACATGACATTATAAACGCCTGATGTTTTCAATGGGTTGTCCTTCAGAATGGGACAGAGAGAACCAAGATACAAGTTTTAAGATATTAAACTGTTGCTCCTTGAGTAAGTTTATCTGGAAAGCATGTTAAAAAGACAAATTAAAAGTCACAAAAGGTCCAAAAAAAAAAAAACCTTAAATGCCTTACATAATCTGGTTTACTGTATGTTACAGGGACATTTCCAGATCCATGTCATTGGCATGTATATTTAAATGTTGATTGTGACTATTTTATTTACCTTGTTTTAGTAGGGTAAATGATTGCGGTGAGGAGGCAGTCCTTCAATGTAACATGAGATGTATTAAACTCTTTAGCATTTACTCTAGAAATGTGATGCAATCATACATTTTAGAACATGCTTATTTAATCATTAATCTGATCTTTGGGAGGAGAAACTGTCCCAAGTGAATCTCTATAACTTTATTAATCTTATTGCTCTTTTTATAAGCAGAGACTGTTGGTAACCTTAGAGATTGCTTAAGGCAAACAAAAACACCCAAAAATGGACATTTTCAAAATATCCAGAAAGTTCAGATCACAATTGCCCTTTTCAGATATCTTTTACAACTGTATTTCTTGGGATCACCTGAGAATGATGCTGATACCAGATTTTAATGTTGCCTATGTTTCGTGCCACTTTCAGCAATCATCAAGAGTTAATTAATAATTATAATTACCTCATTACAACTTAATGCCTGATAGGAATATTCTATAGAACTTTCATTAAACTTTCTCAGATCTCTTGATAATTTCCACTTTTGAGTGTTTTTATTTGCCTTGAGCTATTTCTGATCTAACCGAGCAAGTCGTCACTGATAATCAGAGCGATAGCATTAAGGAAGCAGTTGTTTGTGATGATTCATTGGGACAGCTCCCCCTCCGCTGGAACTAGGAGTGATCAGAGATTAATTAAGCAGGTGTACAGCTGTGACAGAGCAGCATCCAAACATATGGACATGAATAGAGCAAGAAGGAGACAGGCACGCAGGGACAGCCGGGCTAAACGATACCACGCAGTGTCTTCCCATCTCCCTGAATGATTAAATCCCTGCTTAGTTCAGATGTGTTGGGAGCTACATTCTTTATGCTTCCATCGAATTATAACATTATTGGACTGGAGTGTTGGATAAGAGGACGCACACACATACCGTCAACATCCTAACAGCTCCAGACGTGCCCCATCCCCACTCAGGGTCACCTCCCGTCCAGATGGTGTGTAACCCCCAGCAGGGCATGAAGATAATCCTCTCAGAAATCACACACACATGCACAAATATAAAACACATGCTGAGAAGGGATAAGGTAAAGATGGACGGTCAGCCCTTTTGCTTAAGTGTACTTGTGCTTTTGGGTGTAGACCATTGCTATGCTGACTGTAGGGATTTCCACATATCTGCTCTTTTATCTTGGCTTGTGTAGCTGAACGAAGCTCTTCATATTCCCTCAGGTGCTCTACGAGAGGTTTTACATCTAAACTTGTCTTTCAACCAAGCTTTGTGACTGTCTCACTCAACAGTTTTTAGATTTCTGGACCTGTTGAGTTCAGAGACTCCTGTGAATTCTTCAAATAAATAATGCTGTCTGACAGAAAACTGCACAAGGGTCTCATGCCCACCGCTAAAATTACTTTTTGCATATTAAATTGTCCATAAATTTCGAAACAAAGCAAGGCATTGGAATTCCTAGACAATGCGGACATAATTCAGGTGATCAGGGTTGAAAATCAAGTGGTCGGAGGCGAATTCACACAATGCACAGTAATTGACCACGGCCTTATTTACTAATCACCCACAATCTAGTTTAGCTAGGCTCAGAATGTGCTTAAATAGCACCATGGGTATTTAAATTTAAGTCATTGTCTTTACTCTCTTAGATCCCCAAATAACCTTTTTGTAAAAAAAAGAACCACTTTTTTAGCATACAGAACATTTTAAAATTCTAAGGAAACTTTTTCCACTATAAAGAACCTTTTGTGGAATGGAATGGTTTCATGGATGTTAAAGGTTTTTCAAGGAACCATAGATGCAAGAAATGTTTTTCTTTTTTTAGATTGTGTAGACTTGTCTAAACTTATCTTTCAATCAGTCTGTGTTTGTGTCTGTCTCACTCAACAGTTTCTAGATTTCTGGACCTGTTTAGTTCGGATTGTCCACTTGAGTGGTATACCCTTTCAAAAGGCAGTAATACATACCATTTAGTTACTAATATGTACCTTCAAGGTACTATTATGCACCCTTTAGGGGGTAATAAGGTGCAAAGGTGTACCTTTTGTAAGGGTACCATCTCAGTGACAGCTTTTGTAAATTTTTTCTGAGAGTGTGCGAGTTCCTCAAATGTCTTGTGCTGTCTGGCTGAAAACTGCATGAGGGTATCATGCCTGCCGCTTAAATTGCTCTGTGCACATGAAATTGTCTGCAAATTTCTATTCGCAGAGAATGAGAAAAGCAAGGCATTGTGATTCCTATGCAATGTGGAGATATATCAAGTTATTAGGGTCAAGAATCGAGTGGTTGGAGGATGATTAAATTAGAAATGAACAAAGGTAATTAATTCATCCATCTATAAAACATTGAATGTCACTTAGGAATGAATGTAAAGTAGTTTTGAGTGGTCTCAGAGTCAGGGGCGAATTTACACAATGCACAGTAATTCAGCACAGTCTTATTCACTAATCGGCCAATCTGTCTTTGTGTCTGTCTCACTCAGCAGTTTCTAGCTTTCTAGACCTGTTGAATTCAGAGTGTCCTGTGCATTATTTTCCCTCATATATCTGTGCTGTCTGACAGAAAACTGCATGAGTGTATCATGCCTGCAGATGAAATCACTCTGTGCACATGAAAATTGCTGTTTGCAGAGAACGAGCAAAGCAAAGGAAACTCCTAGATAATGTGAAGATAAATCAAGTGATCAAGGTTGACAATCAAGTGGTCAGAGGTGAATTCACACAATGCAGTGTAAATTAGAACGGTCTTATTCACTAATCACCCACAATCCAGTTTAACCAGGCCCTAAATGTGCTTAAACAGCACCGCGGGTATTTCAAATTAAGTAATTCCCTTTGACTGCATATCAAAAACATGTCGACTTTCTATGCAAGGCTTATTATACATTGCACCTTGTTTGGAGTTCTTAGCTCTATATGTACCAGATGCAGTTTGCATTATTACTGTCTGCAAATTTGCATTATTACTGTATTCAAAATATATTGTTTTTGCACATTTGTTTTCACCATGGTGGTGGTAATTTAATAAGAAATGCTTTGCTGTCATGATGAAAAATGTATTGTGATATGCAACAGATTGAAATGTTCAAATTTTTGGTCATAGAAAGACTGATTGATTTATTAATACTTTTACTCATCAGGAATTTAACAAAAGTGACAGAAAATTTCTATTTAAAATAATTGCCATTCTTTTAAACATTGTGTTCGTCAAAGAATCCTGAAAAGCAGTATTGTTGTTTCCACAGAAAACAATAAGAAACTATTTTCAGCATAAGAAGAAATGTCTTTTTGAGCACCCAATCAACATGTTAAAATGATTTCTGAAGAATCAAGTGACATTGAAGATTACAGTAATGGCCAATGAAAAATCAGCTTTAAAATTTTTTTTTTTTTTTTTTTTTTTTTTTTACTATATACAAATAGTAGAAAGGCATGATGACTATCATCAACCAAAACGTCACTCTGGTTCAAAGGATTCTGTCAAGCTTTGGCAAACTTTGGACTTGTTTAAAAGACATAAAACATACAAGTTATAGTTCAGTCATCATAATGTTACTGGAAGTAATGAAAGCATTTTATATGAACGTATGCACAACAATGTAAAGTACATGTACATTTACAGTAACTAAATTAATGTAGAATTGTGCAATATCATTCAGAAACCATATGATAGCTTGTTTGAGAAACAGAGGGACAATCTAAGTCATTATCTGCTGAAAATTTTCTGCCATGTCTTTAAGATCTCATTTAAAAAGATACATTCAAACTCAGAATGCTGCAATCAGTTGCAAAACACACTAGAGCTAACTGCATTTGGTAATAGATGTCAAACATCTTGCAATGCATCTTGTGGCAGCACATGTTCAATGTTGAGTAAAACATGTTGAGTGCAGTAGTGGAGAAGACTATCACATTCCAGTCTCTTCTTCACACAAAGGTATCGTATGGCTTCTGTCTTGAAATATAATTCACTAGCCATGTGGGCTGGTTTTATGGGACTTATGTTGTTCTTCTGCCACTTTTAGAGCTATAGCTTGGGGGAAAATGAATCAAACTTATTTTGTTTTCCACAGAAGACTGAAATACAGGTTTGGAAATGAGAATGAGTAACTGATGATATAATTTGGACTTTAAATGTTTAGTAAATTAAAAATCCAAAAAGCTTGGAAAATCCTCTGAAACTGGACGTAAAGTGACATTTTGGTGGTGTAGTATATAAAAAAGTTTCTTTATTGAGAGTGTGTTGATCATTTATCACAACTTACCAGCACACACTCACATGACATGACTGGTATAAAGAAGAATAAGTTGTAGTTTGGTTTGTTTTGGCACCTCAAGTCATCATGAGCTGCCTCTCTCAGAGAGTTTAGATGGTGAAACATGGAGGTGTAGTGATCGGTAGCTGCTTTCCCTTCTGGGAAGGAACAACAAAGGATGAGTCATGCTGTGAGACGTCTTCCCGACTGCTGCACCACTGTATGCACAGGAACAATGATTGTGACTGGAGAGTGTTTTTAAAAGACAGCTATCAGCGAGCTCAATTCCCTTTCACTCAGATTGACAAATTGACCTTGAGAATGAGTGACCACTAAGTGACTCCATTAAGCACAGATGCTCACTGCAGGATAGAGGAAATACACCTCTTTTGTGTCTGTCTTTGAAGGTCCCAGTCTCTTTGTCATTATGTCTCTCTGTATTACACAGACAAGATGGCATCGGAATAGAGTTTCATTTTCACTGAACCAATGAACAACTCTATAGATGTTTTCAGTATTATGCAGAGCAGAGGTACACAAACTCACTACAACAGGGCACACCATGCATGTTTATGTTACTACTGAGGCCACAAGTGGTTATTAGTGTAAAATTAAAGAACTGTGCTTCTTTATTTATTTATTTATTTATTAGCCCATCAGGTTTGAGCTTACCATTTTTTAACATTTTGTGCATAGAGATATTACTATGGACGGACCATCTGAGAAAAAAAAAATTGCATTGCAAGAGACTTGCAACCATCTGTAAAATGTTCAATAAATAAAAAAGCTTAGTCTTGCCCAAAAAAGGTTTTTCTTTACCCTCGTGAACAGCTTGACGTGCCACTTCTTCACAGACTTGCTGCACAGCTGGCCTTGTTATCTTGCCACAACACTGTGTTAAAAACCATAGTTATAGGGTTTTCCATGAATTTGTTCCTTCACTGATTTTGAATATCCATTGAGTGACAAGTGAGACTCATTGGGGAGCACTGACTACAACACAGTCACAGAGTAGAGAGAGAGAGAGAGAGAGAGAGAGAAAGAATTTTAAATATTTAATTAAATGTGTTTTCCTGGAAATAAACTCTGTTGGTTATAATTAATATTCTAGTGTTATTTAGTTTGTGTCTCTGTGTGTGAAATTTTTATATTATAATAATATAACAATACATAAATAATATTATATTTTATAATAATAATAATAATAATAATAATAATAATAATAATAATGATAATAATAATAATAATAATTTATTATTATCATTACAAATGTGTAGCAGATATTAATTCATGTAATATAATATTGTTAATATTTGTTAAATTTGTGCTTATATTAGGACTGTCAATGACAAATAATTTATATATCTACTCTATTATTAATATTAATAATTATTGATATTGCTACATTGTTTAGTATTAATTTATTTAATGCATTATTTTAAAATAATACCTAGTTGAAAGAAGACCATCATAGTTACGTTTCTTTTTAATACCAGTCCCCGAGTCAACTCTTTCTCAGTTTATTATCTTTCTCGTCTCTGTAGTCCTTCTTAATTTATGTCCCTTCAAGTGTGAGTTGAAATGGGACAGAAGAGAAGTGTCTGTATCGGGTTGGCAGGGTCTGTGTCCTGTGTGTTTCTCTCTAGGGGGAAAAAGACATTGAGGACTCAGGTGTGTTAGTGTCATTAGTGAGCAAGCTAATCGAAGGACCCTGCTGTCTGCTGTGGACCACAGCCCTCTTATAACAAGACCTTTTTTGCTCTCTCAGGACCAGCTGTGTGTCTGTCTGTGTCTGTGCGCTCATGAGTTTCAACAATCTGTGCTTTCTTTGTTCCTGCCTCATTATGTACCACAGCCTGATCCCTTAATTCACTTCTATTCCTTTCAATTACCTCACCCTCAGTGTCTTTAAAGATGATATTGTGACATTGTGTTCCCTTTTCAACCTTAATAAAAGACCTTATTTCGAAGCAGGTGCATTTCACATAAGCGTCTTTTCCTCTTGATGTATTTGACATTTATTTATAGCATGCATAATTAATATGATAAAGGACAAAGGCATGCTTTTGTCTTTTTATATGCAGTTGCAAGAGAATTATTATTATTTATTTTATTTTTATTTATTTTTTTGTTTGAAATCAACATGGGTTTTCTTCATAGTCACTGAAAGCTAAAATGAGTTGGATCTCTGATTTTTGGTTAATAAGAAAATGGATATAGTCTGTAAAATTATCCAGCATTTGTTACTTTCGATATTAAAAAATCTAGTGTGTTTGCATATAGGCCTTCCAAAGTTTTTAATGTAAGTATGTGTTAGGTTTACCTGACATTCTAATGAATTCGAGCAAAAAATCCTGTGGCACTGTGGGTGGGAGAAATAAAATAAACAAATAAATGGTGAGGAAGACATAGCAAAAAACAAAAAAAACAAACACTTGACTGGTGCTAGACAGACTGTTCTGATTCCTGTTAGACTGACAGTTGCTCTTCCATATTGACATACTCTAGTATACAAGGTTAAAAAAAAAAGTTCACTCTTCCACTTGAGAAAACACTCTGAATAAGAAATGACACTTTTCTCAATCCCAAAATGTATTTTTGCATTTTCTAAAGAAAATGTAAGTGGTGCAAACCCTGTGGGAAACTCACTGCCAAGGTGGTAGGGTATTGTGGGTGGCTCTGAGTGTATTGCATTTGTGTTGCCTATTGTATCGCCCATCAAATGGATAATCTTAAAACTTTTTAGGGTCTTAATACTTGTTTAGTGTCTTATTCTTGTTGACATATGGTAAACATGGTAAAACAAGTTGTAAACTTTCTCTCTGTAGTTCCACAACTGCTTTGAGAGAATCACAGACAAATAAGAAAAAGACAAAGTGGAAAACAGTACACACTCAGACACACATCAGCAATAAGGCCATTGCAATCATCTTCACCGACCAAATAAATTGCACTGCTAATCAGACCTGAATGAACTCTAATTTGAACTAATACAAGGCAGAATTGGCTTATTTATTCACAATTCTTATGAACAATCAGGGGAGCT
This sequence comes from Cyprinus carpio, assembly GCF_018340385.1. Taxonomy (NCBI): domain Eukaryota; kingdom Metazoa; phylum Chordata; class Actinopteri; order Cypriniformes; family Cyprinidae; genus Cyprinus; species Cyprinus carpio. Next base: position 22,841,521 of record NC_056583.1, read on the forward strand.
TCAGTTCCTAAATAACACAGCCACATATGTGTAATGACTGCTCAAACAAGAAAATATCCATTGTCATGTTTTTCAAACCTTGCGAGGAATTTCCACTGAAATGTTGGAAAGAAAATGGCCTCAGGGACACAGATGTAGGATTTGTGTGTGAGCAGAAGATAGGGAGGAACCACAATGCATTGATAGTGTGGTCTGCAGGCCAAATCCAGCCCTCTGGTTATCCTCGGCCTGCCACCACAATCCGGACTTTTCTGAGAATTCATTTTCCCCCTGTGTGTCTATACACTACAAGTGATTAGCATGGCATGGCATGAAGTAGACATGAATGAAAGCTAATCTTGAACTAATAAGAGACACAACTGGCTTATTAAGACATGACTCTTGTAAACAATCAGAGGAGCTTCTGTTTCTAAATTGCAAAGACACATATACGAATATATGAATATTTCACCTGATGGTATCTTACAGTATAGTCTGTGTTGAATCAGAGATTGTGATATCCAAATTATGACTCTTTTGAGGTGTTTTTTTTTTTTTTTTTTTTTAATAGCAAACGTTCTGAACGGGTTCGCGATACATATTGAAACATTCGAACTGTTCACTCATTCAGTGAATAGTTTGAACCGGTTTCCCAGACGGCAGTGAAAAAAGAGCATGAAAATACCGCTGAATAAAGTGGATATAAAGTGTAAATAAAGTGTAATATGTAAATAATCAGATGAATCATTCATTACTGCCCTCATATCAAAGTAACATCGTATTGTCATTTGTTTACTATGTTAGCACACCTGCTGTCGAGCTGGCGGTACTGCAGTAAATTCGGAATAAACAATAGGACAGACACAGTTTTGCTGCTTTCTTAACAGAGTCGCTCTTGTAATGTTTATTACAATAATTAACTACCACTTATATGTAACTCAAACAAAACAACATTAAACATGCGTAGCATAAATCTTGTAAGAGTCCTTCCTACACTCAAATAGGATTTTTCTCAGATAACTTGATGCATTTCCCCATGATCAGACATCATAATGTTTTACAGTCTGTGTTCAATCAGAAGAAATATCATTAATCAACAGTATATAAAATAAAATAAACAATAGGCCAAGATAAACATACAGTTTTAAATCTTAACTCACATGGTGATTACTCAATACATCACTCTATCTGCTACAAACACACAATTATAAAAAAAATAAGCCCAATAAACTTCATATTATTACGGGTAATAAGTGTGCTGGAGCTGCTAATCATTCAGTTCAATTTCATTATATTAAAGGGTTAGTTCAGCCAAAAATGGAAATGATGTCATTAATGACTCACCCTCATGTCATTCCAAACCCGTAAGACCTCCCTTCATCTTCGGAACACAGTTTAAGATATTTTAGATTTAGTCCGAGAGCTTTCTGTTCCTCCATTGAAAATGTATGTACGGTATACTGTCCACGTCCAGAAAGTTAATAAAAACATCATCAAAGTAGACCATGTGACATCAGAGGGTCCGTTAGAATTTATTGAACCATCGAAAATACATTTTGATCCAAAAATTAAGACTTTATTCAGCATTTTCTTCTCTTCCGGGTCTGTTGTGAGCGCGTTCCCGACGCTACTGACGTGTTTTCTTTGTTATTGGGCGCACCAGAGAACACATCAGCAGCGTCGTACGTCAACAGTCACAGCAGTCGCGTGTTAACAACAGACCCGGAAGAGAAGATAATGATGAATAAAGTCATCATTTTGGTTATTTTTGGAGCAAAATGTATTTTCGATGCTTCAATAAATTCTAACGAACCCTCTGATGTCACATGGACTACTTTGATGATGTTTTTATTACCTTTCTGGACGTGGACAGTATACCGTACATACATTTTCAATGGAGGGTCAGAAAGCTCTCGGACTAAATCTAAAATATCTTAAACTGTGTTCCGAAGATGAACGGAGGTCTTACGGGTTTGGAACGACATGAGGGTGAGTCATTAATGACATAATTTCCATTTTTGGCTGAACTAACCCTTTAACACCAGATCTGTCACGGCACGTCCGCAAATTAAACTCCAATTTCATAAACAAAATATTGTCTCCATTAAACATCTTTATTCTACTCAGGAAGTTTATATTGCCCTCTTAAAACAATGTGCATACATTTTCAACATATTGTTTCATGTTTTATATCCTCGGTGATCACTTCCACCCACCTGTTTGAATAAACATTGGAACAGACACAGTTGTGCTGCTTTCAGTAACGGAGTCACTCTTAAAGGTGCAGTAGGAGATCTTGAAAAATGCTAACTTTAACCTGATAGCAATAAAAGCGAACGTGCCCCTGGAATTGGGAACCACTACACCACATCACATTCCATACATTACAGTAAATAAAATAAAAATATAATTTCACTGAAATACTCGCTCTTTCTGCACAACGTGTGTGACCACGCTGATGACATACATATGTTGACAGGCAGGTAGGAGAACCAATTAAAATGCTTGGACCAGGCGTTTTGATTGGACGAACATTTCTTGGTCCTACGCCTTCCACAGAATATATAAATACAGATACTTACATTGAAGAGACTTTCAACCAGCATAACAAAAAATGTTTCTGAAACCAATCACCTATCGCACCTTTAATGGCTTGTTCTCTGCGACTTCCTGTTAACCACACAGTCTCTGTTCATCCCAGTGTCTCCCCCTACTGTCCACTGAGGGTATTACGCAGCACCTTTCAGTATCGTGAACACAATAAAATAATCAAATACATGGGAAAAACTATTTATTTCTGTGACTTCACATAAAGAGTGTAACACTGGTATCATCACAACAATCTTTTTAAAAGTAAAAAGTGTCTTTTTTTTTCTTAATAAAATACAAGGTCAATTAAGTGTTTGTGTATGGGACATACAGTAAACTGGCAAGGTCTTGTTCTTCATGGCTGCACATGAATGTGCAGATCAGTAGCCTATTTCTGACATATTGTGTGCAGGGGCGGAGCCTAGGCCCACCCAGATCGACAGCTTGCCCACCAAGTCAGATCCATGGAAATACATTTATATATATTTATTATTATTAATATTATTATTATTATTATTATGCAATTTACGTTTAAATGCTTTCTTAGTTACTTTAAATGGAATTTCTGTTGTCATGTGTTTCATTAGAACTATATAATAATAATGACAATAGTAATATGTTAATTAGTATCATCAGTTAGGTTGTGCCAGATATATTACGTTCTTTGGGTCGATAGCTCTGTCTGTCTGGATTCCAGCTAGCAGATCTCTCGAATGTTTATTATAAAAACAACCATATATACTAACAGAATTGTGAAGAAATAATCAACATCTTCGATTCAAAACCTAGACAACTATGACTTGTTTAGAACAGACATCACTCATTCGAGGTAAGGTAACATGGGTAGTTTTTTAGTTTGGCCCGCCATGGCGTGGTTATGCAGTATCTGTATCGAAATATTTGTGTGCAAGGAATTTTCTGGAATGTACATACAAACTGCAAAATAATATCGGAAAATGCTTTTTCTCTCTTCTTCTGGCAATCGCTCAAATGTGTTTGTGGAGCGCGTTAAAGGTTTATATTCACAGCGTCGATCAGTGTAGCCAATCACAGACATGAACACAATGGCCAATCAGTTAATCAGAATCCACTCACCGCTAAAGACACCGTTTTTGTTCAGTGCTAGCAAATCCTCTCATTATAACAAAGAATAGATTCATTGATTATAACGGAACTCTGTGAGATTACGATGAATTGAAGTGCGTGGCAGCTATAATGATTATAAAGGGAGCATTCTTTGCACACTTTCTAGACTATAGGCTATATAATCCACTCAGAATTAGAATTTTTAATTTTGAATAAAGGGTTTATTTTTAGTGATGCAAAGAGGACCAACATCCACACACATGCTGTAAAGTTTATATTTGATTTATTAAAACTGTTCCATTTAATAAATATGATCTTCAATTCCTGTGCTAATAGGAGAGCATCATCACTGGTGAGAGAATTTAGTCTTACTGATGAATGTTTTGAGCCCCTGGATGTGACACCGACCTTTCAGTTTAATTTGGGGTCCAGTCCAGTCCATCTTATGTTTCTTTTCTTTTCTTTTCTTTTCTTTTCTTTTCTTTTCTTTTCTTTTCTTTTCTTTTCTTTTCTTTTCTTTTCTTTTCTTTTCTTCCGGTGTGTGTGTGTGTGTGGTAACTGTCATGGTCAATGTTCCTTCTTAGCTAATGTTGCTCCAGAACAGACCCCCCCCCAAAAAAAAAAGTCAGCACATAAGGCAGACTCAAATGTGTGGAAAAAGAGAGCGAGTTATTGAGTTAGAGCTAAATGAATGGGCACCATTTCAACTGGAGTCCATCCACGTGTCCATTGATTTTCAGTATGCAACAAAAACTGTGGGAAATCTTGATGTGTGGAAGTATGCAGTGATGATTAATTCATAAAATATGTGCTGCAAATAATAAGGGCTGCCTAAAATAGTACAAGAATTTCCAGAAGCACCTAGTGCATGGCTCATAGCTCATATAGACATATATAATGTAATAAAATATAATAATTGCTTCCCAAAGTCTTTGGAGCATAACAACTAGTATAATTTGTTTTAAAAAATAAATAAATAAACCAGAAAGGGCAAAACAGCTAAAATGCTCACAAGCTACTAAAAATCTGAAAGCTATTTCCCTTTTCTCTCTTTTTCTCCATCTAATGGCTTACTCGGCTGTGGTGCATTGTGATGTTGGCATGTGTTGATTGATGTCTGAGTAATGTTTGTGTTTAATTTTAAAAATAGAAACTCTGTCATGCTCTCGCTGCCTGTGCCGTTCCATTTTAGCAAAGCTCTGCTGTGCAGCACATGTGACTACAGATAATCAGATAAACATTTCTTTAATTTTGTATTCTTCTTCAGTTATGAAAAAATTGATTTGACTAATATTTTATGATTCTTGCTTTTTGATTGGTTATAATAGATTTAATGATTTGCATGTCTCTGGAGAGATTCACCGAGCTGTTTTACTGATAATGTGGAGGAATGTGTATGTGTATACAGTAGCACATGTGGTTAATATGATGCAATTCTAAAATGTTGATTCAGTTTTTTATTTGATTTTTATTAATTATCCCTTATAAGTGTGTGTGTGTGTGTGTGTGTGTGTGTGTGTGTTTAGAAAAGTGCATTTACATTGAAGAAAAGTAGCCTTTATTTAAAAGTCATCATAAAATGGCATTACTTCCATAATCTGACATATTTCAAAGTGTAAATGTAGGTTGGGACTTGATTTTACCCATGGAAATTTATTTAATTGGCTGTTATGCACCAGACTGACACATAAGAGGGATTCAATTTCAAATAGTTGGCGATAAGAGCAGGAATGCATCAAAAAGGTAAATTTGGTGAAATTTGACTTCGTATCCACTTCAATGTGTGTTTTTGCATATCAAGAGTTTTCTTGAATTCTCAGGTGCCTCTGCAGGAGGTTTGTACAGAGAAAAGGGTTATGGGTGATCTTACAATGCAGCTTTGTGCCAAACATGAGTCTTTCTCGTCCACGTCCTGAGCTTTCATTCACAGGCTGGACACTTGTGGGATATTATCACGTGGTGAGCTCAACAGACGACCCTCTATCCTCTCTCTCTGCTCAACTCTCTTCTCACTGATGGTATTCATCCAGAGGTCACATTGATCCGAACTGTCTGGATACTGTAATCCTGTTTTATATGCTCTGGGAAAGCCAGGCCGGGAACTGTCCTTGCAGAGACATTTGTTATCTAGGACTGTCAATGTTAATACGTTTACTTATGAGATTCATTTATGTTTAATGCTGTTACATTTGTATGTTCTGTTCAGTGGGATTTATGGTGAAGCAAATTGTTAGTCTGGCTACCAGTTAATTATGTTTAAAAAATACTTCTTCTAAGGATATATATATATATATATATATATATATATATATATATATATATATATTTCTTTCTTTCTAAATAATATAAATATAATACATAAAAAATATTTATATGATAGATGGATGGTTAGATAAATACTTTTTTTTAGAATAAAGCTTTTATTATAGTATATTAATGATGTAATCAAATTATGTAATCTCATCTTTCATGGACTTAATGTTCAGGCTCAGACAAGAATGATCCTTTTTCAGTCAGTTATTTCTGACCTAATGAATTGCATGACTTATGACTGGACTTCTAATCTCTCCAGAGCATGAGGTAGCTTATTTTGAACGGTTATGATCCCGAAAGTCATTTAGGCGACGGAATAAGCGGATTTTGGCCTTCATGTCCCCTGAAAATTGGGTCAGTAAATTGATGTGGCCTTTGCCAAGCAATTCATTTTTATAGTGGTTCGCTGTCAATACATCAAAAAGCATCATCATGTCATAGTGCAGATCAATGCTTGTTTTGGCAGATGTGCCCAGAATGAATATTAATTTTGTTTGTGCGAAGTGTAGTGTGGACCAAGCATGCATTAAAAGAAAAGTAAACTTTTAAATAAAGTTTCTTACGATTGCTGTTTTTTTTCTGAGGGAACTGTAATATATATATATATATATATATATATATTATATATATATATATATATATATATATATATATATATATATATATATATATATATATATATATATATATATATATATATTTGGTTATACTTATTTTTTCAAAAACAATTTGCTTTGGTAAAATGAACATTTATTTAGGGGGGATAAACAACTTTGGAAAAAAACAAAATTCAGTAAAGATGGCTCAAATGTTTTAAACTGTGTTCAAGTTTGGCATTCCTGCAAATAAAAAGTCAGAGATTCAGCTCAAATATTTTACATCAAATTCTTCCATATCCAAATTCTGGACCATCAGTTTTAATTGTATAGCCCTATACCGTGTTTTTACCTATGCCAATTTGTCTCTGTTTAGGAATTTTAGAAGTAATATCTGAGACAAAATTGATAAAATGAAACTCCAACCTCTAAGCAATAACATATTTCTCTGAGGTCAAGTGAATGGCTTAAATGTGTTTCAAGGAATTACATTCTGTACTTTTAAATTACCCAGTATCCTCTTATAGCGTTTCTAAATCTGAGCAGCCTGGCTCATATTTAAACAGCCTGACATCTAGCCGATGCTAAATCACAAGTCAATGGTGGATCAAAGCTACATCCACCTTGTTTACACGGTGAGAGTTGTGTCTTGTGCATTCTGTGTGCCTAATGTTGTTATAATTGTTATAGCAATGATAAGTCGCTGTGACACTGGAGGAGAGCAGCACTTTACCGCAAAACACAAAGCTGGATTATCTCCAAATATATGCAGAGTTCACAGACACATCCACCAGGAAATTTTCCATTAGTTTTGTTTCTTTCTGGGGTTTTTTTTTTTTTTTTTTTTCTACCAAGGGAAATCAAACCCACAGATTTATGGACTTGGGTACGTGGATGTGTGTGTGGGGGGTGTTAAAACCTCAGCGGAATGACTGTTCATACAAACACTCTCTGCACAGCGGACTGCTGTCATTATCAGCTTTTGATGAGACAGCCACCCTCTCTGGGAATGAAAGCAAAACATCTAACATGTTTTTATATGGTTTATGTGAGTGGAAAGGTGTAAGCGATATGGAATATGTACAAAAGGTCTGTTTTTCTTTTCTTTCTTTTTTAAGACACAATATTTTACCTCAATTTTACCTATATGGGTTTAACGGAATTGTGTAATCCAAAAATAAAAATCCTGTTGTTGTTGTTATGCATTCTTCTGTTCATCCTCATGTCATTCCAAACCTGTAGCCTTATTTTATTTTATTTTATTTTATTTTATTTTATTTTATTTTATTTTTTAATCTGTGGAACACAAAAGGAGACTTTAAGAACCTTTACGCAGCTCTTTTCAGATGCCTGTTAAACTTAAAACAAACAAACAAACAAACAACATTCCAAAAGTTTGGATTCAGTCATTTTTATTATTTATTTTATTTTTTCCTGTTAAAAAAAGAATTCAGAACAAAATTTGCAGCATATTAGAATGTTTTCTGAAGGATCATGTGAAACTGGAGTGATGGCTGCTAAAACTGACAGCTTTGTCATAGCAGGAATAAAAAAGATGGTGCCGTGTGTGGCTGCCTAGATTTGTAGCTTCTTGGTACTAATATATTGTTTTTGTTTGTCCTATTTTATGTATTTATTTTTTATTTTTTTTCTGATCAGCTTTAAAAGGGACAAACTACTTGACATCACTCATAGCACACCAAATAACTTCTTGCCAACTTTTGAGCATTCAGACGTTTTAGTGGACATTCTAGTTGAAGGAGCTGTGATAAGTGCTCAAAGCAAAGCAAACGTTGTGAAATTCCGACAGAGCGGTTTCAGGACTCCAGGACTCTGCTGCCGAGCGAATCTGGCGAATCTCTGCTCCTTAGCAAAACAAAAAAACAAAACAAAACAAAAAAAAACAGACAAACTACTACTCCTCACCCACACAAAAATAAAATATAATTGTTTCCCAAAGGAAGCATTTCCCTTTTCCCTTTGGAGCATAACACAAACAAGGACTTTTTAAAACTCTGCTGTGCTGGGATGAACAGAGCCATCCCGGACAGCATGTTTCATCTAATGGGCTTCCAGCTGTTCAGAGCGGATCATGTCACTGAGTCGTCGGGGAAAACTAGAGGCGGTGGATTTGGAAGCTTTCTTTATTAACTGTAAGTCTTTTTATTCGCTGCGGGAGTTTTCCTTATTTATTCTGGTGAGTCCATGCATTCCTCCTGACGCTTGTGTGAGTGCGGCACTAGAAAAGGATGCTGATCAGATCACACACACACACACACACACACACACACACACACACACACACACACACACACACACACACACACACACACACACACACACACACACAGACAGAGCAATATTACCTGGACTCTTTCATTATCATTCTCTGTGATTTTAATAAAGCTAATCACACTGGCGAACTGCCTAAATACAGACAGCACATCACATGCCCCACCAGGGACAGCAATATCCTGGACCACTGCTACACAGTTTTAAAGGATGCATACAACTTTGTTCCTCGAGCGGCTGGGACTCTCTGATCACTGTTTGGTCCATCTTCTACCAGTCTACAACCAGAAACTTAAATATGCTAAGCCTGTAGTAAGACCTGTAAAGAGAAGGACTAATGAAGCAGATCGAGATTTACAAGCCTGCTTCGACTGCACTGATTGGAGTTTTTTTGAGGCTGCAGTCACAGATCTGGATTAGCTCACAGACACCATGCCATCTTACATCAGTTTCTGTGAGGACATGTGTGTTCCAACCAGGACTTAACATTTAACAATGACAAACCTTGGTTCAGTGCAAAACTTAAAAAGCGTTGCCAGGCCAAATAGAATGCCTACAGGAGTGGGGACAAAGCCTTGTACAAACAGACCAAATACACATTAAATAGGGAGATAATGAAAAGCCAGTTTTCAAGCAGTGACCCTACATCAGTGTGGAAGGGCTTGAAATCCATCACCAGCTACCATCCCCCAACACTATGGAGAATCAACTTTTAGCTGAAGATTTGAATGAGTTTTACTGCAGGTTTGAAAAGCCTGGTCTCACACCCCACACCCCACACCTGCTCTAACCGTCTCACAACACAGCCATCAACACCCTCCCCCTCCCTCCCCCTACTGCTTCTTAGCCTGCACTTAAGATCTGTGAAGATGATGTATGAAAATTCTTCAGGAAACAGAAGATAAGGAAAGCCAAAAGTCCAGACAGTGTCTCTCCAGCCGGCCTCAAAGTCTACTGTATGTTCTCCAGCTGCCATCCATTTTGACACTGATCTTCAGCAGATCACTGGAGCTGTGTGAAGTCCTCTCCTGCTTCAAACACTCCACCATAATCCATGTATGCAAGAAGCCAAAAATCACGGGTCTAAATGACTACAGACCTGTTGCTTTAATGTCTGTGGTCATTAAGTCATTTGAGAGACTGATGTTGGCCTATTTGAAGGACATCACTGGACCTTGCTGGACTGTGGACCCTCCTGCAGTGTGCTTACCGAGCAAATAGGTCTGTAGATGATGCAGTCAACATGGGACTGCAGTACACCCTCCAAAATCTGGACAATCCTGGGACTTATGCAAGGATCCTGTTTGTGGACTTCAGCTCCGCTTTTAACACTATCATCCCGGTTACCCTTCTGAATAAACTGACTCAGCTCTCTGTACCCACCTCTTTCTGTCAGTGGATCACCAGCTTCCTGACAGACAGGCAACAGCTGCCACCCAGCTAGTGAGGCTGGGAAAACTCACATCCAACACTCGCACCATCAGCACTAGAGATCCTCAGGGGTGTGTGCTCTTCCCACTGCTCTTCTCCCTCTACACAAATGACTGCACCTCTATGGACCTTCTGTCAAACTCCTGTAGTTTGCAGATGACTCCACAGTCATCGGTCTCATCCAGGATGGTGAAGAGTTTGATTACTGACAAGAGGTTGAGCAGCTGGCTGTCTGGTGCAGTCACTACAACCTGGAGCTAAACATGCTCAAAACTGTCGAAATGACTGTGGACTTTAGGAGAAACCCCCCTGCACTCCGCCCACTCACTATCATGAACAGCACTGTAGCAACAGTGGAGTCATTCAGATTCCTGGGCCCCACCTTCTCTACGGACCTGAAGTGGGACAATCACATTGATTCCATTGTGAAAAAAGGCCCAGCAGAGGTAATACTTCCTTCATCAACTGAAAAAGCTCAACCTTCCACATGCACAGATGACAAATTTTTACTCAGCTGTTACTGAGTCGGTTCTGTGCACTTCTGTAACTGTCTGGTTTGGGTCAGCCAGGAAATCAGATATAAGAAAACTGCAACGGACTGTTAGGACAGCTGAAAGGATAATTGGTGTGCACCTGCCCGGCCTTCAGGAGTCCTACAACTCCAGAGTGAAGAAACAGACAGGTACCATCATCACAGACCCTTCTCACCCTGGCCACAACCTGTTTGCACTCCTCCCCTCAGGCAGATGTTACAGATCTCTGTGCACCTAAAAAAACTAATAAAAAAAATAAAAAAATAAAAACTTGTGTATTTGCACACACTTGGGGAATTAAGCTAATTCTGATTCTGAACAAACAACTTTTTAAAACATTCAAATGAAAAACAGTTCTTTTAAACTGTAATTTTTTTTTTTACAATATTTAAAAAAATATATGTATTTTTTGATCCAATAAATGCAATGCAAGTGAACATAAGACACTTAATTCTAAAACATTAAAGCCATAAAGAAACTTTGTGAACAGACTGACGTTTAATTAAAAAAAACTGATTGATGTGTCTCTTCAGGTTTGACACCAGTAGACCTTAGTCAGAGAAGCGCAATATTTAATTTTTGACTAATGAAAACAAGGCTGTGAGGGATGGGTTCAGTGGATTGTGCTGTTGTTTAACAACATACCAATGGTTCAGCTGATGAAATGTCTTTATGAAAAGAAACTTAGTTCTATGGCATCTGTCATTAGACATGACGTCACTGATGTCCATATTGCATGATAGGTTTTATATTTGATTTGTCCATGGGAAGGGGATTTTTGAGCCATTAAAAACTGAATATTTTTTGGCACACACTCAGAATATAGTTAGGACTTCATAGATCAGCTTTAAACTGTATTTACGTAAAGAACAGGAATAAAATGATGACAGAATAATAATGGCAGAATGTTTTTTTGGTGAGCTGACACTTTAATCTCTGCTTGAAATCTTCGTATTTATTTAAATCAGAAAAACATTAAGAGAATAAAGTTAAGCAGTGTTTAGGTTGGTTTTGTAAAATCTATCATCTGAGTTTGGTAAGCCTGAGTAAACTGTGATCTGAAGTGAGTCAATCGTTGTCTCTGTGTGTGTTCAGGTGAGAGTGTGGGCAGACACAACATTAAGATGTTTCCTGCAGTGTGATGTTCCTCAGTGTGGGAGAGATGGAAGGTGATAGATCCATTCACCTGCTGCAAGACGCTCTCATGGGGGAAGGCCTGTGCTCTCTCAGCAGGTGTGTTTTGCCACCGCTGCTCGTTTTAGATGAAGTCATGCTGATGTATTTCTTAGACTTACATAGGTGGATGGAGGTATTGATAAAGAGAAAATACACTTTTGAAACGATAAATTTAATTTGTGTAAAGCTATATTGAGTCTTTGAAGATGATGTAATCATTTTAATGCTATAACACTTTCTTCAGTTCCAGTTCAGGGGATAAATGAACAATGCTAACCAGCTAAATCATAGCAATGCAGATATCCTTCATGTCCTTCATTTTGAAAAATATCAAGTTGTGTGGGATATTGTGTCCGACCAAAAGGGAACTAGAAATAAGTTATGACTGCACAGATAAACATTTACAGTAGTTGACTGACTTACAGTTGACACCAAGTGGTTTAGATTTAGCTGGTTAGCTGATTAGTTAGCCCCAGCTAACTACAGTATATAGCATTGGTTTATGTCTGCAGAGGTAAAAGTGTATCTGGTAGAGATATTGCTATACTGTATATATGATTTTTGTTTTATAGGTTTGAAAAACAGCTTTGAATGTGTCATGAAATCTATTTAATATTATTAGTTTTGCTGTTTAAAGTATTTTGTCTGCAGTGTTACTTAATGTGAAGCTGTTTTTGTGTTTATGCCAGGCAGACTTATTATTCATCTTAATCTGATCTTTTCATTTGCATTCAGTTCCAAATCATAAGTCTAATTAGATGAAAGGCCTTGAATTTGTAAAATATTTAGCTGACTATCAAAAAATAGGCAGCACTATATATAAACAATTCTTTATGAATTTCCATCAAAAATAACTGTCATGATATATGCCAATTTTGTCATATTAAATTCAAGGTCGTGGACATGCCACTCTTCTGTTATGTTCCCCTAGTAAATCCTCTTCATCATTTTAATGAAAAAAAATGGAAGTCCAACTTCTCATTTATATTTAAATACAAATAAATTCTGCTCCTAAATGATTTATGCATTTTTGAAACCTAGAGATATCTGCAGAGCTTAAAATGAATACTGCTAATACAAATGAAAGCGTATACAGTTCTAAAAACGATAATTTTTTTAATCTAAAGTTTTTTTTTTGTTGTTGTTGTTTCTTTTTAGGGCTTAAGCCCAAAGGGCAAGAGCCCTTTTGTTTTCCTTATGATTACTTTTTTCTTTCTTCATTCCTCTAATTTTTTTTCCCAAGGTTTTGGGGGCTTTGGGGCCCTTAACATGCTCAAAAAGTCTTGAAAATTGGCACACACCTTGGAATCTGCAGCCATTAGGGCCAGGCAGAGACTGATACACAGGCGTGGCACAGGGGCTCTACAGCGCCCCCTGGAATACTGAGGGCCATATATCATGCATACTTGCACATATACATATGAAACTCAGTTCACATATGACATGCAGTGCAAACAACTATTGCACTGCATGTCATAACCTCCACCCAGCAGGAAGTTGGCTATTTAGGGTTTTGTGAAAAACACATGCTCTGGAATTTGATATACTCCTCTGAGGAACTCCACCTGTTCGCCACAAAACTCGGTGAACATTATCTCAAGACATTGGGGATGCTAAATTTGATATCTTGAACTGTTTGGCTGTGGCAAGTCGTTGAAATTATGGCGAGAAATGAGAAACAGGAAATGTCTAATAACATCCACATACATTGCCTGAGTTTGATCAAACATCATCGGTTTGCTCGTTGTATGATGCCGATCACATACATGTGACTATTAGGGGTCAAAGTTATAGTGCCACCAACTGGCAGCAGGAAGTGTGTCATATTCAGAATGCTTTGAATTCAGCATCTTATTTTTACTCGAATTGCTTCAAACTTCATCAGAATAATGACAAAACACGGCCGATGTAAATCTGTTGTGGGGATATTGATATCTAATATAGTGTTGCCATGGCAACGCTTCAAACTTGAATATTCTGTTCTGGTGATTTTGAGCCAGATAACATGCTCAGAATTACATGAAACTCAAAACACATATCAGTATTAATGATAGACAGACAATGGCAAAAGCTCATAAAAGGGTGTGGAAGAGGCACTCTATAGCGCCACCTTTTGTCAAAAGTGGGGGGGTTAGTTTTAGCTACAGACACCAAACTTGGTACATAAGTTGTTCTTATCAAGACGGACAACTTTCTTATTCACAGTCATCAGCTACGACTAACAGGAAGTTGGCTATTTTGATTTGAATCAGGATTTTTGGAAAAATATAGCTGTGAATTAATGCATACTGCTCAGAGGAAAATTACACTATACACACCAAACTTTGTCTACATGATGCCAAAACATTGAGGAACTTCACACCTGCATGATATATATATATATATATATATATATATATATATATATTATATATATATATATATATATATATATATATATATATATATTTTATATATCACCCATAAAATACTAAATACAAAAAAAAATAAAACACAAAAAACAAAAAAAATACAAAAAAAAATAATGGTAGTTATTAAGATTGATGTCGTTTGGAATTGGTAAAATGTGCTTAAAAAAAAAAAAATATCAGAATATCAACATGCCTAATAATTATGCACGCGGAGTAAATCAATAAAGATTTTAGTAACACTTTATAATAAGGTCTAATTTGTTAGCATTAGTAAATGCATTAACTAACATGAACAATATATTTTCACAGAATGTATTAATGTTTGTTGAATTTAGTTCACAGTGTATTAACTAATGTTAACAGATGAAACACATGCTATATAATTATTGTTCATGTTAATATAGTTAATGGTAATAACTGAACCTTATTAAAAATTGTTACTAAAGTTTTATATATTGTTCTGTGTGTGTGTCTTTCACAGTCTTGATGCTTTGGATTAACCCTTTGATTGCTGAATCCTTTAAAACCAGACTGCCAGAGAGTTACTGTAAATGCATGTGCCCGGTGGGCACAGTTTTCCTAATGCCACCGGGGTGGCGTTTGCACTGATGGCTTGAGCCCGCTATCGCTGCTATATATATATATATATATATATATATATATATATATATATATATATATATATATATATATATATATATATATATATATATATATATATATATTAAGTTAACAACTTTATTAATCACACAAGGGGCAATTAAAGTAGGGTAGTAGCATCATATAACAACTTAATACAAACATTAAGTTGTTTAAGTAAAGTAAAGTGTTAAGTAAAGTGTGACGAGTCAGTGGATCAATAACGAATAGACATGGAGGGGTAATAATATGTAAGAGGAGTGTTTATTTATCTCTATTTCTCTTTCAGTGGATTTTGTTTTTTGGGCCTCTGCGGTTCACAGTAAGAGCAAGAACTATGGAATTCTGGGAGATTTTTTTTTCCTTGCATGAGTGCCTCTACCAAGTCTATCAGAAAGGGTGCTTTACTCTTTTTCACTTTCTTTCCTGTATTGTTTTGCTCCATTGAACAGCCAGCTGTACAGAATTTATGATGCATGTTTCATAACCCTTTTGTGATTTGAAAAGCAATTATTTCCCATGGTGTTATTAGAATGGCAAATCAACGGAAAGATCCAATAACATATTAAAGAATAAATGATTTTGTTTTTTTCAAAAGAAGGTTGAAATGAATGTGTGCATATTGTCTTCACTACAGGTAAAATGTAGAATGTTATGAAAATAGCACTAGCACTTAATGATAACAGCAATATATATATATATTGTATATATATATATATATATATATATATATAGATATCTATATAT
The DNA here is from genome assembly GCF_018340385.1 of Cyprinus carpio. Classification (NCBI taxonomy): domain Eukaryota; kingdom Metazoa; phylum Chordata; class Actinopteri; order Cypriniformes; family Cyprinidae; genus Cyprinus; species Cyprinus carpio. Next base: position 22,857,313 of record NC_056583.1, read on the forward strand.
ATATATATACTGTATATATATCTATATAATATATATATATATATATATATATATATATATATATATATATATATACTGAAAAATATGCATATATGCATTCATGGGAGCTTATTACATCACACATCAGTTCTTTACATTTCTCTTGTGCCATTGCATGCTATTACTTGTGCTGTTTCTCATATTGAAATACTTCTACCTTTATATGGTTGAAACGGGAATTGACTCACTTTTAACGTCAAGAAGAGCAACAAGGCAGAAATGAGGAGAGGGGGACAGTTGCAATTTACGCTTTGGTTCTGGAGTGGCAGCTCCTATTGAGAGGAAGTTTAGAGAAAGGAAGCTGATCGCTTTCCCCAAGACATGACGATTAAATAATGGACACCCATGTCCTTGGTGAATTCATGAGCTGTCAGCAGTTTTTCTTCTGTTGGTACCGGATTTGTGATCAATAGTTGGCTCGCAGCCAAGCCACCTAACAGCACCAAACTTCAGTATTTACACTGATCCTGACAAAATACTAGGGTATTTGAATTACGTCTTGTGATTGAACAAAGTTATGATTCTGTTTATTGTGATTTGAAATGTACAAATGTGCAGTCCTTTTGAAAACGTGTTGGCAAGTAAACAAGGCAAACTACTAACTAACTTAAAGGAATAGTTCACCCGCAAAAGGCATGCATCCACAATATTGCAGTGAAAAATCTTGTCTGAATCAGGAGAGAAATATGTACAGATAAAGCAACATAATGAAGTGTAACTTGACCCATTTTTAACAATTTATTATATTATCATTACAGTAAATAACATTTCTCCTGTTCAGCTTTAAAATCTGTAACCGGTCATAACAGCAGGTCTAAATGACTCCATATGGAACTGCAGTCTGATGTTTCTGCTTTAACGGTAAGAATAGACACAAAAGTCCCCGCACAATGATTGTTGTTCTCTATTGTTTTGCAGCTGTTTCTTTTTAGCAGAGGGCCCGCTGATGGATCCTTTACTGTCTAGGTTCACTTGTCTCTTTCCCACAGGAAGACTTAGAAACCTTCATCTGAGGAAAGAGATGGATCTTTCAGCTGAGCTGTGGCATCATTAGATACTTTAAAGAATGTGCTCTGACTAATCCTTACATTCCAAACAGGGATTTTCGTCAGTGATTTCTTACGCTAAATTGCATCCCAAAACAGTGGAAGCACCTCGTTCATTTAACGAGTTATTGTGTTTTAATGGGCTTGGCTTTGAAGCATTTAAAGCTTGTGATCCTGCTGAGTCAGGCTGAGCTGAGAGGAGGCAGCTAGGCATTGAGATCAATGGTGTTTGAATCAGGAAACAGGGTTTAACCTTTCTCTAGACAATGGAGAAAATAATGACTGCAAGGAAATAAAGGCTATATCCCACTAGCTGTTTCGAAACAACTCGATTTTGGTCCGCTGTGTCTCACCTTCTGACTGAAATCTCACCCTTTTCTGTCAGAGGTCTGTCACACTCAATAATTAAAGAAGCAAGAGGGCTGACAGATTAAATGACTGCCTCTTGACATTTTTCGATTTTTCATTCTTCGTTGTCATGTGAAGCTCACTTAAATAAGAAAGGAACCGCCGTGTGGACATAAGCAATTGTTTTAGACTAGATGGTCACAGACGGTTTTTATTTATTGCACACAGACATTTTGTTTCTCTTGTGCACTGAACAGAATGGTGAATCGAATTGGTGTATAGAAATAGTTTTAACTCAGAAATTATTAGTGAATTTCACAAATAATAATGGCAAGTAACATGGCAGTTTGAAGTAGACAGACTGAAGTAGTATTTTTATTTTTAATATAACTTTATATTATTCTTTTGAAAATATAGACAAATTTGATTCATGATTCATTTTCAAAAGCAGTTTTTGCAATTTTAATTCCTATGATTACAATGATTTAAATTACATTGATATACTGTGATTCACTTTTGATAATACGATAATTAAAGTATACATTTCTCAAACACATAAATAAATAAATAAATAAAAAGGGTCGTTCCATGTCAAAGGAACCGAATTTCAGAAACTTCCCCCGGATCAAATTTTTGATTTTGCTAATTTTTTTTCTGAATAAAGATAAACATATATAGTGAGGAAAGTAAAAAAAAAAAAAAAAAAATGATATGGATGTGTTTGGAAGGTTTTTTTTTTTTTTTTTTTGGGTATTTATTTATTTATTTTGAGTAATCCACTATTTTGAGGGGGGTCAAAATGACAAAATTTCACCTGAGATTCAGAACCAAATTACAGAGGGTTAAAAATGACTTCAGAAAGATGGCAGCATCATTATGCTATTTTTACACAGAGATTGATAGGTCTATTAGTAAAATCTTTTGACTTTAGCAATCTTTGTTGCATTATATACCAATAGTGGCCATTCAGAAATGGGAAAAAACGCTTTTCAGGTATTAAAGAAAAAAAAAAAAAAGGGGGAAAAAAAAAAAAGCTTTTCAGGTAAAAAACATATCAATATAAATTCTTAATCATTTCTTCTTTCTTGCATTTTAATTTGATTAGTGACAAAATCAGTGTCAATCATTGTTTTTTTTTTTTTTTTTTTTTTTTTTTTTATAAATACATTGATTTCCATTGACCAAAAAAGTTGATGTGAAGTATACAAAGTAAGGGGAAGAAAAAGTTTCACAGCTTCTTGGATCAGAGTTTAAAGCAGTGATCTGAAAGGTTGTGGTTTTACCTAATCGGAGAAGCTAAAAATACATCCCTGTTGTCTTTGAACTCTGGCAAGAAGAAGGTGAAATTGAAGCGCCTGAAGATCACAAAGGAACAGCCGATGTGAGACTGTGTATCATCATCAAAGACAATAACTTTGAAGCCATCTTTCACTGGGTAATAATTAGACTCAGTTGAGCATAACATTTTTCAAAAAGCTCGTTAATGACTTTATGTACAGCAAATTTAATTAAATGCCTAACCATTCACATCAGTTGAGAGAGGAATATGGAAAGTGTTCTCCCTACTCTAATGACTTGAAATTTTAAAGAGAAAGTAAAAGTGTGGCCTTTCCCCTGCAGAGAATGACTTCCGATAATAGCAACATTTAAGAGATGGAGATCATAATTGATGAATAATTTGAAGGCCCTTGTTGTACATATTAAGGGATTATATTTATGTATGCAAATGAAGGGATTACACCGTATGGATGGGGACGGTCTCTTCTCAAACCGGACATCAAAGTCTGGTACGGAGAGAATTTTAACCGGTAATTTTTTATGCTAGAATAATCTGTAGTTGGGTTTGCTGAAACGTTTCTCAGAACTATCAATGTTATTGCATCAGTCAATACAAATATTCCACTCAACCCAAGTGAAGTTCTGTTGAAGTTCAGTGCCTGGCATTCCCATTAATCTCAATGGTGGTTGCACGTTCAGCCATAAAAGTAACAACCTGAATGCTGCCATCTTTGCTTTACAGACACACAATTTATAAACCCTTTTGAGTCGTAAACAGAGCAGCAGACACTGTAAATAAAATAACATCCTAATTGGCTGATAGCACCAAGCTCTCGACTATAAAAACTCTTTGCTCCAGGTTTTTCATAGCAGACGGAGAGAAAAAAAGGCAGTATTCATTCACCTGGTCTCCACAAATGATTACTGACTGTTGGAAAGTCCAGAAAGTGTTATAGCAATGTCTGTCTTTTTTGGTTGGCTTTGTAAGAACACATACAGTAATTGCATAAGTGCTTTTGACCATGTAAAAATTCCCAGTGAAAATGTATGCAAAACCCTTTGGAAGCTATAAATTGAGCTCCGCCAAACTTTTCCTGTAACTGTGGATCACGCTTGCACAAATGAATCCCATACACAGTGTTGTTATGAAATACCCAGTTTCTTCCTGCAGTAGCAGAGCACCACAAGAGGGTGTTTCCTCAGCAGTGCAGTGCTGTAGTTCACGTGCGTCTCGCTCTAATCCTCTCAGTCTGCTTTCACATGCACACTCTGTCCTCACTGAAATATGCTAATATTAAGCCGAACAGGTATAGGGAAGAAGGCCAGTCTGTTGAGACATATTTACCAAGAAAAACAGACTCTTTCACTCTCCTCAGGGTCATATAGATGGAAGACACTTCCTGTGGTTAAAGCATGACACGGCTGTTATCTGTAGTCATAGTGGACCAGAGTCTGGCATGTGCATTCATTTAAAGTGAATTAATCTCAAAAGATCAAGGGTAAAATTATTGCTAAAGACCTGTTTAATTCCGTTCATAGAAACCAGGTGTGAATTAAGAATTTAAAAGTTTGCGATCTCATTTTTGCATTTGCCAGATGCTTGTATCCACATTTATGTATTTATTTAAAATAATACATTTACTGAAACTTTAAAATTACAAATTGAAAATATAAAATGAAAAACAGATTCAAAATATTAATATCAGTAACTGATATAATGATGCTAAAATAACACGACAGACAGAACTAATGGACAATAGAGCACAAACAATTAAATAGTCCTGTTCCCTTCATGTTTATAAACAGCATGCAATGTACAGTATTTCACACATAATGTACGTGCTGTGGAAACCTGTGCTTGAAACTCCACAGCACTACACACCTGTCAGCCTTGTTCCCTTGAGGGATCTTAAAGTCCATTATACTGAGTGTTTTGCATTAAGAAAGCCTTATCTATGCTAATGAAAGTGTTGAAATATGAACTGAAATATAAAAAGGCCAGGTTGTGCTGCTGCAAGTGTTTCCTGTTTAGCAGCCATCACAGATGCTAGAGTTTAAATATTATACACATAGTCATATATATATGGAGAAATCATGGGGTTAATGAGTCACTATCTTGCATTGTCATAAAAAAAAATAATAATAAAAAAAAAAATCAGCTGGTGGCAGTTTGGAAAACTGCCTTTGGCAAGTCTTGAAAATCCAATATTCCTGAGGAACACTTGTTTTGTATCATTAGCAACTGGATTAAGAATTCCCTTTGTCCTTTTTGTTGCATTTTCCTGTGAAGTATAATCTTTGAAAACATTTTACTTTTTATTTTTTGAAGGTGGAGCTGTCTAATCTGTAAGACATTTTGATATGAGGCAGTGCAGCAACCCTGAAGCGGCAAAGATTTGAACTACAAAAGCAAATCCCAGCTGAGTCTTCATGCAAATCCAAACCTGATGTGGAGAAGATGAGGATAAATGTCTTTAGTGAGGCAGATCGGACAGGTAAAGAGAGTGAGCATCAGGTGTTTTTACAGACAAAACATGAAAGCAGTGTAGATATTATAAGACTGGCTAGCTATCTGTGTATCACATAGATTATTTATCGGGATACATACACACGGATGTGCAAACAAATTAGCACAGAGGCCACCATTGAGGCTTTGCTTTCAAAGAGGAGATTTAGCAAGCAGGAACTGCAATATCTCTTCTCTTAAATGTTTGTTAAAAAAAAAAAAAAACATTGATCTGTTGATAGTAATTAAAGTTTGGATAGCTGAACCTTAGGTAGTAAAATGTCTATTTATTTTCATTTTTGATTTGTTCCTTGCTACTTGATAATCTGGTATATACTGTACCAAGATTGGCCTTTTGACATGACTCGGACAGATTCGAACCCAAATGAACGGAGAAGATCTTCATTTATTGCATATTCTACCCATCAGCATTTACTCATAAAAGAAACATGCATTTATCCGGAGGCCGTCACCAAATTTGAAGAAAATAAAATGACTTCATATGCATCGAATTCTTCATTAGGATAATGCACTTGGGTATAGAAACAATTCTGTTTTTCTTTTTCCCCTGGTAAGAAGTGCCTAACGTATGCAAATGCATGCATCAGCCTTCAGGTGGCTCTAAAATTAAAATGTCCCTAAACAGGCATATACAAGCACGTCTTATTCTCTTCCTCTTTAATTATTCTGAGGTCATAAGTTTATAACACCACGCTATCATTATCAGATAAGTCAAGAAGTGAGAGTTTCAAGGGTACGGTTGAGTAGAAGGGAATCCTTGTGTTAGGCCAAATATTCTGACTAATGAGATCTTTTTGGTGCCTCGTGGGAAGGTGTGCCATTTAGTGTCAGGAACCGCAGCGGCGGGTTCAAGGAGAGCTGCTCTCACTGATTTATGAAAGAAAAAGAAAGGATGTATCTGTATCCTCGCCTCCTCAGCTATACATCCACATCCTCTGCCTGTTCTTCACCCAGGGAGAGTGCATTATGTGTGAAGAGTGGTGTTCCCTGCAGGGTGAGCCCTTTCGGGTCAACAGAGGTGATTTTGAACACAAAAGCACTTTGGACTGTCGGGAGGAAGTCTTGCGGTAAGTCCTCCATCCACTGTGAATCACAAACACTCCAGCCAAATCGTCACCCTCACAGGCTGATTTGTCAAACAGAAAGGTTTCTTTCACCTGCTCTCTCTCCTTCCTCACTGTCACTAGAGTCTCCAAGCTGCCTATTTGACAGTATTGATCTGGTTTTTTTTTTTGCCTCAGGACTGTCTACATGCTTGCAGCTTGATAGACTAAGCTCTGGGTTGGTTTTTATTCAGAGGGTGTGGGAGATAAGCTTTTAAGACAACACTGGAATAATCAAACTCTTATGTCAGACAGGATGAGGTGAGAGACATTTCGAAGAAACCCATGCAGATGTAGTGCATTCTGAAATCCAGCAATGCTCCTGCTAGGATTTGAGTCATGTCCCTGAATACTGAAAACTAATTTTAATCTTCTAAATTGATTAGAATCCAATTTACAATTTACAATACAAATGTCATGGCAGTTTTAGATGTTTTTATTTTTATTTATTTATTTATTTATTTATTTTATTTTTTTAATGTAGAGTATTGGTAAACAATATCAGATCGATGATGTGGAAATATATTTTTCCACCAATGTACAGAATGTTGGAGTACTTAATGGTTTTTGTGTGAACAACTCCTTAACATACTCACACTTTTGTTGTTTCAAACCTGTATACATTTTTTTTATTATTATTTAAAATGATTTAAAACATTTCTTATATGTTTTATGCTATTTGCAATTTTGCTATATTTTATTATTTATTTATTTATTTATTTGAAATATTTTGTTATACGCTATTTTGATTCACATGTGAGTTGTCTGAACTGTTTTTGGATATTATATTATATTATATTATATTATATTATATTATATTATATTATATTGTATTATATTATATTATATTATATTATATTTATTATAGACAGATATCTTTTTGATATCTTTATTATTTATTTATTTATTAGAAATATTTTGTTCTATGCTATTTTGATTCACATTTGAGTCTGAACTGTTTTTGCATATATTATATTATATTATATTATATTATATTATATTATATTATATTATATTATATTATATTATATTATATTATTAGACAGATTTTTTTTTTTTTTCTTGCTTCCTCCAGACAGAAATTCATTATAATGTATTTCAGTCAACTCCTGTTCACAAAACGGCATTAGAAACTTTTGAAGGTTCTTCAGCCATGACGGCTTGATTCAAGCCTTGTATCAGCAGCTCTATGGGCCCTATTAGGTATTGAAAAGAAAAACAAGTCTAGCAAGGCTCAACAATATTGTTAATGTGATGGGTATTGAAGAGAGAGGACTCAAATGCGAGGGCAAAATGACAGTCTTTAATTAAACAAAGGAAAGCCACAGGTAAATCCAACCAAGGAGTACAAAAGATGAGAACAGAGGAAAGACCCGTAGGCTGGGTAGTATAAATAACTCAGGAGACCTCTGTGGCTGGAACGACCAGCAGGCTGGCGAGGCGGAGGCTTGACTGGGCTCAGGGGAGAACCGGAGACTGGAGCTCGCAGAGCGCGGAGGCCGCGGCGTTTGGATAGCAGGTAAGGTTTCTGTGGGTTGCAAATGGTGAGCACAGAGAAATTCGGGCAGTGATAGTGGTTAACAAACCCACCCCCGACTAGACCGGACCGGACAGGACAGGACAAGACCAACTCTAAGTGAAGACGCCAATGACCAATGCTTCATTCGGAGGTAACAATCTGACAAAGAGACACGAAAATCGAGAGGGTAGAAGTAGCCCAGATAACAAGGCAATATGAGAAGCAGGTGGAGGGGAAATTATCTTAATGAGAAGTGAAGTCAGCTGTGACACAGAAGCGAAGAGCGGGGGAGACAGGAGAGGAGAAACCAGCAGGGGGAGACAGAGAGAGAAAAGGAGAGAGATAGAGACAGGATCATGACAAGACCATGACAGTACCCTCTCCTCAACGAGCGCCTCCCGGCGCTCCAGCGGGGAAATGCTGGCGAGACCGGAGGAAATCATCAATGAGCGAGGGGTCCAGGATATCCTTAGGGGAGACCCAACTCCTCTCCTCAGGACCATACCCCTCCCAATCGACTAAGTATTGGTGACCACGACCCCGACGCCGCCTATCTATGATCCTGCGGACGGTGTAGACCGGGGAGTCTTCGATACGAACGGCAGAGAAAGAAGTGGGTGGGGGGGAGCGGGAGACCGGTTTTTAATGCAGGAGACGTGAAACACCGGGTGTGAACACGACGAAGATTTTGCGGCAACCGGGAGTTTGACAGCGACAGGGTTAACGATCTTGATAATGCGGAACGGTCCGATGAAGCGGGGGGCCAGTTTACGGGAGTCAGACTGGAGGGGTAAATTAGATGTAGATAGCCAAACCTTCTGACCCGCGACATAGCGAGGACTTTTGACACGCGATCTATTAGCAGCCACGCACATGCGTCTCTTTGAACGACATAGTGCAGATCTCACCCTCTTCCAGGTTCGCTTACAGCGACTGATAAAAGGTCTGAACGGACGGGCAGTAAGAGTCGGTCTCTTGGGATGAAAATAAGGGTGGTTGATAGCCGAGGCAACATTGAAAGGGAGAGATACCAGAGGCCGAGGAAGAGAGGGAATTATGAGCATACTCAGCCCAGGATAGCTGTTCAGCCCAAGACGAGGGATTGCGAAAGGCTAGACTGCGGAGCATGCGGGCAACAATCTGATTGGCTCGCTCGGCCTGACCATTAGTCTGTGGGTGAAAACCCGAGGAAAGGCTAGCAGTGGCACCTATGAGACGGCAAAATTCTCTCCAGAACTGCGAGGCGAATTGCGGACCCCTATCGGACACGACGTCGGTGGGCAACCCATGAAACTTAAACACATTATCAATCATAATCTGGGCCGTCTCCTTAGCAGAGGGTAGTTTGGTAAGGGGAATGAAGTGCGCCGATTTAGAAAAGCGGTCGACTACCGTCAGGATGACCGTCTTACCGGCCGAGGGCGGAAGACCGGTGATAAAGTCGAGAGCGATATGGGACCACGGGCGAGAGGGAACAGGTAGCGGCCGGAGAGGAGACCAGCAGGTGGGGGATTGCCCGCCTTGGTCTGGGCACAAATAGAGCAGGCGGCGATAAAACGGCGCGCATCACGTTCTAAAGAGGGCCACCAGAAACGCTGGCGGATAAATGCGATAGTACCTCGAACACCGGGATGAACCGCTAGTCTAGAGGAATGAGCCCATTGTAGAACTGCCAATCGTGTGGGAACCGGGACAAAGAGGCTGCCCCTAGGGCAGTTACGGGGAGTAGCGACGTGAGAGAGTGCGCGCTTAACCTGTTTTCTCGATTCCCCAGACCGTAGCCCCCACCACCCGACCGGGAGGAATAATCGCCTTTTGGGGGGTGCGGCCGATCGAGGGATCGAAAAGTCGAGACAATGCATCCGGCTTACCGTTCTTAGAGCCCGGGCGGTATGAAATGACAAAATCAAAAACGCGTAAAAAAAAGGGCCCAACGAGCCTGACGCGAATTCAATCTCTTGGCGGAGCGAATGTATTCCAAATTGCGATGATCGGTCAAAACTATAAAAGGAACAGTGGAACCCTCTAACCACTGCCGCCATTCACCCAATGCCAGGCGGATGGCAAGGAGCTCACGATTCCCGACATCGTAATTACGTTCAGCGGGGGAGAGGCGGTGGGAAAAGTACGCGCAAGGGTGTATCTTATTATCCGACGCTGACCGCTGGGAAAGAACGGCTCCCACCCCTACCTCGGAGGCGTCGACCTCAACGATAAACTGTCTTGAGCTATCTGGAGTGAGGAGGATAGGCGCGGACGGACGTAAAAAGGGTCTTTAGCCGGTCAAACGCCTCCTGCGCAGAACCGGACCAGCCGAAGCGAGACTTAACCGAAGTAAGGGCGGTGAGCGGCGCGGCCACCTGGCTGAAGTTGCGTATAAAGCGGCGATAGAAATTAGCAAAACCGAGAAAGCGCTGTAGCGAGACACGAGAATCAGGGACGGGCCAATCGAGCACGGCCTGAACCTTGGTAGGGTCCATACTGATCCCCTCTGCTGAGATAACAGAGCCTAGAAACGTTATAGACGAAGCATGAAAGGAGCACTTCTCGGCCTTAACAAAGAGTCGATTCTCGAGCAAACGTTGGAGAACGCGGCGAACGTGCTGCACGTGAATCTGGAGAGAGGGCGAAAAAATCAAAAATGTCATCGAGATAGACAAAAACGAATAAATTGAGCATATCCCGAAGGACGTCATTGATCAGGGCTTGAAAGACAGCGGGGGCGTTAACCAATCCGAAGGGAAGAACCCTATACTCGAAGTGGCCGAGGGGGGTGTTAAAGGCGGTCTTCCACTCGTCCCCCTCCCGAATGCGTACGAGATGGTAAGCGTTACGTAGGTCAAGCTTGGTAAAGACCTTTGCCCCCTGCAGGATATCAAAGGCTGAAGACATCAGCGGCAGTGGGTAACGATTCTTAACAGTGATGTCGTTCAGCCCCCGATAATCTATGCATGGGCGCAAAGAGCCGTCTTTCTTCTTGACAAAAAAGAATCCGGCGCCGGCAGGCGACGAGGAAGGAACGATTGTGCCGGCGCTGAGGGACTCAGATAAATAATTCTCTAAAGCCTCCCGTTCGGGAGCGGAAAGAGAGTAGAGCCTACCCCGAGGGGGGCGTGGTCCCCGGGCGGAGATCAATAGCGCAGTCATACGGGCGATGGGGCGGAAGAGACATGGCTCGGGAACGACTGAAAAACCCCCCGCAAATCGTGATACTCCTCCGGTACCCCAGTCAGATCTCCCGTCTCCTCCTGCAACACAAAAACAGAAGACACAGGGGGAACAGCCGAGGCTAAACACTTAACATGACATGACAACTTCCAAGACAAAACAGACCCCCTTCGCCCAGTCAATGTACGGATTGTGAAGTTCTAACCAAGGGTGCCCCAGTACTAAAGGAGTAAAAGGAGACTGAAAAAATAAAAAAGGAAATTGTCTCTTTATGGTTACCAGAAATGGTCAGAGTTAATGGGATAGTCTGTTTCTGTATCCTAGGTAGGGCGCTGCCATCGAGGGCAAATAAAGGGGTGGGGTCTCTTAGCGGTGTGAGCGGAATACCTTGTTGGAGCGCCCACTCTTCATCCACAAAGTTTCCCTCGGCCCCAGAATCGATCAAGGCCGCACAGGAGGCTGACGACCCCGCCCACTGGAGATGCGCTGGCAGTGTCGTGCGGGAAACGGAAGGGATGGTCTTAGTGGTTAGCGCTCGCCAGTAACCCTCCTCCTACTGTGGCGAGCGCTGGCTTTTACCGGACATGAGGACACAAAGTGAGAGGCACTAGCACAGTACATACAGAGGCGGTTAGAAATCCTCCTCTGACGCTCCTTAGATGAGATACGCAGACCACCCAGCTGCATGGGTTCAGGCTCTGAGTGGGAGGGGCTGACACGAGGCGGCGAGAAGAGAGTATCCTCCAGGCGATGAGCACGACGGCGTTGATCAAAACGTCTCTCCACACGGATGGCCAGGTCGATAAGGTCGTCGAGCCGGGCGGGGATCTCACGGACGAGGACCTCGTCCCGCACCTCTGGAGACAAACCCTCCAGGAAGCGAGCGGCCAGAGCAGGTTGGTTCCACCCGCAAGTGGTAGCGAGGGTCCGGAACTCGATGGAGAAGTACGGCACGGATCGCCTCCCCTGCCGAAGTGTGGAAAGCCGACGGGAAGCCTCCTCTCCGTAAGCGGAGCGGTCGAAGACCCGGATCATCTCCTCCTTGAAGTGCTCAAAGCTTGAGATGCACTCCGCCTCAGTCTCCCAGTTGGCCGTTCCCCACTCGCGAGCCCGCCCGTGGAGGAGTGAAAGAACGAAAGCAACCTTGGCCCTCTCCTTAGCATATGTGACGGGCTGGAGCGAGAAAACCACCTCGCACTGGGTAAGGAAAGCGCGGCACTGTGTTGGCTCACCCGAATAGACCCGGAGGATTATTTATCCGAGGCTCCGTCTGAACGGTGAGGACAATGAGAGGCGGAAGGCTGGAGGCGGAGGTTGTGGACCTGGCTGGACAGCTCGGACATCTGGGCGGCCAAAGTACCGACGGCGTGTCGGGCAGCGGAGATGTCCTCCTCATGCTTCCCAAGGAGGACGCCCTGGTGCTCCACGGCGGTCTGGAACGGGCTGCCCACTCGCTGAGTCCATCTTACTGGTCAGATTGTTCTGTGATGGGTATTGAAGAGAGAGGATTCAAATGCGAGGGCAAAATGACAGTCTTTAATTAAACAAAGGAAAGCCACAGGTAAATCCAACCAAGGAGTACAAAAGATGAGAACAGAGGAAGACCCGTAGGCTGGGTAGTATAAATAACTCAGGAGACCTCTGTGGCTGGAACGACCAGCAGGCTGGCGAGGCGGAGGCTTGACTGGGCTCAGGGGAGAACCGGAGACTGGAGCTCGCAGAGCGCGCGAGAGCCGCGGCGTTGGATAGCAGGTAAGGTTCTGTGGGGTGCAAATGGTGAGCACAGAGAAATTCGGGCAGTGATAGTGGTTAACAAACCCACCCCATTCGGAACCGGACAGGACAGGACAGGACAAGACCAACTCTAAGTGAAGACGCCAATGACCAATGCTTCATTCGGAGGTAAACAATCTGACAAAGAGACACCGAGAACGAGAGGGTAGAAGTAGCCCAGATAAACAAGGCAATATGAGAAGCAGGTGGAGGGGAAATTATCTTAATGAGAAGTGAAGTCAGCTGTGACACAGAAGCGAAGAGCGGGGGGAGACAGGAGAGGAGAAACCAGCAGGGGGAGACAGAGAGAGAAAAGGAGAGAGATAGAGACAGGATCATGACAAGACCATGACAGTTAATTTTTGTGTGAAGAACTAATAAATACCTGAATAAATGAGTCCAAAAATTAGCTGCATGATGTGACCCATTGAAATGAGTCAGAAGAATGTTGTAATGTCTTAGAGAATTTCATGAATGTGACCTGGCTGTAATCATCCTGTTTACTCTCTGTTCACCTCTTTCTAATTTTTATTTTTTTTTTTGGCAAGGTTTTGTTCCTGTACAGTAATGAGTGATTTAGTGAGTTGGACTCATGTTGTGTTAGTTGATTTCCTGTTATCTGCATGCCAAAACCGCTCTGATTACTCAGACACATAGTGAGACGGAGGAAATCAAGCTAGAAAGTTTATAAATGTGCTTCCTGTCCTGATAAATTATACATTTGCCTTTTACACATTTCCTTTTTTATTTATTTAGTCAGTCAGTCATACCTGCATGGTAGCACTTTTTGCAAGGAAAAAATAAAAAAATAAAAAATTACATTTGTTAAGCAAAGGTTGCAGTAAAAGTGTCACCTGCTGCTGTACAGTCCACAATAACAAAGTACTTCATGTGCATTTTGATTTTAATATCATATTTAATGTTTGGAATCTTACCTTTTAAATATTCTTTCATGATCATCACAACAACCAGTGTATGCATTTATCAACTGAGGTAACAGGTAATTTGATCATTAAATTAGTATTAATTATTAAACATGAGTTTAATTATAATGCATTATTAATATACCATTTAAAACATAGAAATATACAATGAAATTTAATTTAAAAGTTTAAATGCACTACCGTTCAAATGTTTGAAGTTAATATTTTTTAAAGAAGTCTTTTGTGCTCATCAAGGCTGCATCTATGCAATCAAGAATACAGTAAAACAGTAATATTATGAAATAAAATTACAATTTAAAAGAACCATTTTCTATTTCAATATATTTCAAAAGTGTAATGTATTCAATTGATGAAGAAGTTGAATTTTGAGCAGCTATTACTCCAGTCTTTAGTGTTACTTGATCCTTCAGAAATAATCATAATATGCTAATTATGTTTGGAACAGTTGTAACAAAGTTTGTGGAACAGTGTTTGAAATATAATTTTTTGTAACAATGTGAGAGTCTTTACTGTCACTTTTGATTAATTTAATGCATTTTTTTCTGAATAATAGCATTAATTTCTTAAAAAATAAAAATAATAACCAATAATAAATAAATAAATTAATAAAATTACTGACCCTAAAACTTTTGAATGGCAGTGTATTTAAACTAAGTTTTTAAATAAAATGTTATTCTACATCTATGTATTTTTAATTTTAAATTGATAATGTATTACAGTTTAAATAGTCTATTTTAGTTTT
>NC_056583.1:22876799-22999299 GCF_018340385.1 Cyprinus carpio
AGATGGGCTCACAATAGAAGGATTACTTTGAAGATGTGTCTTGGATCAATAGGCTTTCGTCAACCTGTTCTTACTGATGGTGACATTCCAGACTTTCAAAGGTGCCAAATACATCAAAACAATGCACTGTTTCGATTTTTAGGAATTAAATGTCTTTGCCATAGGGATTGGACTAATTAAATAAATAGAATGCACTGCTTTTAGCATTTTTCCAAAAATATCATAGGTCATTTTAGGAATGCTTTATAACAATTAAACGACTAATTAAATAAATAGATAACAGGGAAGAGTGCTTTTAGCATGCATCCAAAGCAAGTCCCAAATATCATAGGTCATTTTAGGAATGCTTTATAACTGTTTAAGATGTAAAATTAGCAATAACTTCTATAAGTGATGTTCATAGTGGAAGAATACTTGGCATTTATTGCGGCAAAACTCTTTTTTTTTTTCATCTTAAATTACTATTTCTAAATAGTCCATGCATATGGAAGCTTGCAACATAGCAAGCAAACAATATAGCATTACTTTGCTAAAAGAATTACACTTTTTAATTACATTTTATTGTGTGTTCTTATCTTTATATTTGTTGGGAATTCCAAAAGGCTCTTGTTCAAATCAAGTCCTAAAATCATGGACTCTTGATATTTACCACAATCCCCTCAACAAACCTTTAATTGGAAATGCGTGTTGAATGAACAATATCAGCTAATTTCATGATGGCAGAGTCAGCCCATCCTCAAGCTCTTATCTCTCTTTTACAGCCACTCATCCACCTCTTTTCATCAGCTCAAATAGGCATGATTTGTTTTTCTGTTGATTTATTTGTTTAATTTAGCTTATAAACTATTGCATTATGTAACACTGCTTAGATCTAAAAAGCCAGCACTGGGAAAGGATCCCATGGTCTGTGGTGCATTTACATTGATTCCCTAACTTCAGTGTGTCATTATGCATAGTTTGTTTAATTAAGATGGCATATAAACCAGTGTTTGAAAAAAGCTTAATAGACTCAAAAACAATTTTTCAAAATTGTATAATACTTTTTTTTACATGCAGCTAATTTTCTTTCATATGCAGAGTTGCTATACTGGTTTATTTTACTGAAACAATTCACTAAAATGATTTGACTATTCACTGTGATGCATTCATCTTGTATGCAGTGAGACATCCAGCATGCTGTATAGTTTAATTAGGTTTTTGTGTAGTTTAAATTTGTTTACATTAGCACATTTTCTAGTTTTATTTCTTGTTTATTAATGTGAATGTGTTTACACTTGCATGCTTTCTAGTTTTATTAGCTTTTATCAGTGTAAATTTATGCTTGGAGTAGCATTGTTTTATTATTATTATTTTAGAGCATATTTACATGAGCATGTTTTCTAGTTTTGAGTTGTTTTCATTTAGTAATTTTATTTATACTTGCATGTTTTCTAGTTTTATTACTTTTGTTTTTATTTAATAATTGTATTTCACTTGCATGTTTTCTAATTATAATTGTGTAAATTTTTGTGTAACACTTTTATTATTTTAGTTATTTTCTAGTGTATGTTTACATAAGCATGTTTTCTGTATTTATTAGTTATTTTATATTCATTGTGCAAGTGTTTTCTCATGTTTCATATATATATATATATATATATATATATATATATATATATATATATATATATATATATATATATATATATATATATATATATATATATATTTAGTGTACATGTTTTCTGATTTCTTGTTTTATAAGTTGTTTATTATAGAAATGTTTTTGTTTACACTTCCTTGTTTTCTGGTTTTTAGTTATTTATAAGTGCACATTTTTTTTAGACTAGCATGTTGTTGTTTTTTATTTATTTATTTATTTTATTTTTTATCTACATCAGTTTTTTTTTGTTTTGTTTATACAACTTGTTTGTTATCACCTGAATTGAGATTCACTTTGTGTCAGATTGCTTTGACTTCTTAATATAAATTAATATAAAATCTTCTAATCCTAAAAAAATAAATAATAATAATAATAAAAAAATAATAATAATTGGTCCTACCTATTGTTTCTTTAAATGTATAGGTTGCTTGTTACTTGGGAAACTACAGTTTCCAGGTAACTTTTTTAGCACTGTTATACACAATACATGTATCAGTACATCTTTGATTGACATTGCAGGCATCATACAAAGGTTATTCAGGTAACATATATTTTAAGCATCCATATAATCTTTCTTTCTTACTCTCTTGACTGTGCAATGACAGCTAAACAATATCATTACCATATAGTCCATGGTATATTTATAGGCACATTCTGCCTCCCACGATCAGGTTGTTGTAAGTCGCAGAGTTCAGAAACTGTAGAGTTGTGAGTACTCAACATCCAATCATCCGGGCCATATCTTAGCAAAGCTGACACTAATGCACCGTCGGATGAGGAAAGTGACACACGATAGGCCGATATCAGCATGCCCCCAGGCTAAGATTGTGGGGGCTCATGCGCAGACAGGTCTGAAACGGGCCAAACATCCCATAATTAGATCTGCGGGTGGAGAAGGAAATGGCCTCATCGTCTGATCGGATAACTGGAGAGCATGGCCGAGAGATTGGAGCCGTGTAATGGTGCAGCCATCTTGCTAAACACAAGCAGGCGAGCTGTGATAGACTTGCCAGTCCGATCAGATAGCATCTCATAAACGGTGCCACAGATGGCAGCTCTAGAGGTGAGGATTGCAAATTGATGGGGCACATCCACAGTCAACTTGGGCCTGTTTCATTAAGAAGCCTGCCACACCTGGACAATACACTGCCTAATCTCATTTGCTGAGTGTGCTTAAAAGGTTCCTAAACAGTGATTGTTTTGGCTTCTTTGAACTGTCTGCTAAATGGCCTGAGTGTTTCTATGGCTTCTTATGTATGATTTTTACAGTGTAAGGTGTGAAAGTAAATGAGGGCAAATTAAATTAGTCATGGTAATTAGCTGCCCACTCTGGTTCAGCTGCAAGTGATTTAACATTGACCTTTTAAGTTGGGCACTTCATATAAAGCCTATATATACACTACTGGTTTACTGTTTTAATATATTTTAATATAAATGTAATTTACTCCTTTGATGTAAAGCTGAATTTTCCAGTCACACAATCCTTCATAAGTCCATTCATCCATTCATTCATTTGTTCTAATATGCTGATTCGGTGCTCAGCTATTATCTGTTTTTGGGCTGCTTAATATTTTTGTGGAACCCGTGATACAATTTATTTTTTCAGGATTATTTGATGAAACAAAAATCAACCTTGTTAATAAGAAATGTATTGTTAATAAGAAATTATTTTTGATAAAATGATTTGGTGCTAAGGGAGGTTCAGGGCTTCCTATAAAATAAATAAATAAATCAAAAAGAAAAAAAATACTATGCTCAAATCTGTTCCTCGTAATATGAGAAATATGAATTGCTTATTAAGTAAATGTTAGGGCCTTGAGCAACTGAAACATCCAAATGAAAAGATACAGAGTATATCAAAGAACAATGGTGAGGATTTTGAGGGCAGAGCTGGTTATGCCAAAACCAGCTAATGAGGTCTAAAGCTGGAATGCAACTTAAAGACTTAAAATAGAATAAAATTATTATTGAGTATAAGCTACCAAATAGGACCATGCCCACATAATATAAGAATGTATTGCAAAGGATAATTCCATAAATCTATTAACTACTTTCACAAGTTTGACAGAGTGTTTGTAGCAAAGTAAATTTGGAAGGTTAAACTAGTCTTTTTTATAGTTTCAGTTGAACATGTAAGTGGTGTGGTGGTGTTATGGTGGTTTGGAGTAGTTTGTATACCGCTTCTGAATCTCTGTGATTTTCTGGTCTGGAGATATGACTCAGATCCCTCTAAGAATTTGAAGTATTAATTATGTCTGTATCACACAAGGTGCCAAAGTTTAATACTCAATTTAAAATGTTCAAATCAACTCTAAATATGAACAGTACAAATTGTGATTTTTGCCTTATTAATCAACAAATAATCATTTTGTGTTACCTTCAAGGATAAGTGTGTGGTGGTTGTGCAACTAGCATCACTAATGGAAGGTTTCCTCAACACTTTTTCAGATTGATTCAGAAAAGACCATAAGTGACAGTAAAGACTTTACATTGTTACAAAAAATTATATTAAATGCTGTTCTTTTGAACTGTCTATTCACCAAAGAATCCCCCCAAAATATTAAAATATTAAGCATCACAACCAATTTTAACTGTGATAATAATCAGGAATGTTTCTTGAGCAGCAAACCACCATAATAAAAGAATCATGTGACACTGAAGACTGGAGAAATGATGCTGAAAATTCAGTTTTGCATCACAGGAATAAAAGACAAAATGTATTCAAATAGAAAACAGTTATTTTAGGTTGTAGTGTTATTTAGTTAGTTGTTAGTTCACATAAAGCCTCGGAGAGTATAAAAGAGAGAATAGATAAATATATTTTTTTTCTAACAGAAAACAATTACACACATCACTTTTTAATTTAATGGGAAATTATGCTGCAGTTCAGCCTTAGCAGTGCCTGGAGTGCACTTTTTCTGACGTCAGACAGATATGAAAGATTCTGTAATATAATTAGTTTCCACTGACCGGTTTAGTATTTTTACAATCCCCTCCCTGCTGTTGATGTAGCTGGGGGAAAAAGGGAGAAGTGGTTTGTTAATTGAGCATGTGCTAGGAGAAACAGTGATGTCATACATATTTAACCGTCTCCTCCTCCTCCCTTGCTCCTCTTATCATCTCTTTCTCATCCATTTCACTCTCAGCTAATGAGCCGGCAGCGGAAGTGATTGTCTTATCGTTCTCATTAACACTGGGCCTCTTTCTTCTGAGTGCTCTAACTCACTGGTTTTGTTGCACAAGGAGAGCTGCTCATGTGATTTGACTCCGGTTTGACATTGTACATTGAGCGGGGTCTGAGGTTTGGACCGGAGGCTCCGTTAAGTTAATGAGTGAGGATATAAATGATCTGGTGACACTGTAATTAAACACCTCCTTCATCAAACTTCTCTCTCTGTACAGTAGCTTTGCATCAAAACCATTCAACAATTTTCAGGCATCTTTTTCACCTGATGTAATGGCTGTTCCAAACATTAGGCAGAAAAAGTATGTAGCGTTAACTCATATGCTGAATAAATACATTTTTAAATTAAATCAAATTAAATTTATTATCCATTTTTGAGAACATTTCTAATGGACTCAAATAATGAATTGAATATTTATTTTGACTTGGACTCCATTTGCTTATGAGAGGAGCTTTTGACATTCATGCAGTGGTTAAAGCTTGTCTGGCCTATTGTGCATGACAGATTTTTATTTGTTTGTTTGTTTATTTATATACAAAATGTGAATCTATTTTTAGAAGATTTATGAGTAAATTGTTTAAAACAACAGTAAATTTTATCATTTTATTTGTATTATGGACCACCATTGGTCAGAAACCCAAGAATTTCAAAATGAGTTTCAGTAGTAGACCAAAGACTGGGGAAGACGTTCTGAGCTCACATTACACTGAACGCTTTTATGTCAGAAGATCAAGGAAAACTTGATTCCTCGTGATATGACCCCTTTAAACAATTGCACAAACACCTGAATGCCAGCAGAGGAAAGCAATTACCTATCATTCATTTTTCCTCTGATATTTCACTTCTTCATTGTTCTCTCTTTTTGCCACTCACAGTTTTTCCAGTACTCTCTTCTTTCTCCTAGTCTCTATGTTGTCGTTTTATTCTGTCACTCTGCTTCCCACACTGCCTGCAATAAGTGTCAATTTGCTCTCTCCCTCTCGCCGTCTCTTCGTCCATTTCTCTCTTCCCTCTATAACCCTAATGAACAGCGACAGAGGGAGCCGTGTTATGGCTGGTGTCGTGTCAGTGAACTCATCGTCTCCGTTCTGACAGATCGCCCCAATTAACCTTATTTACCACTATTTCCCTTCGTCCTTTAACAAGTTCCTCTGGGCTTTTCTCCCTCTAATAACTAGGTGCCTGAGACGAGGGCTCGCCGTGTTACGGCACCCTCACGGCCCGGCTCACCATTATTCAGGTGCTCAGGCTGCAGATCACATGCTCCTACGAGCACATTATTGTTTTTCCATAAATGTTCACACCAGAGGCAGAATCACGTGTCAGGGGGAATTATATTGACATTAGCTCCAGTTGCTGTCTGAACTGAGTCCTAATTTTTTAACTACGGATTATAGTAGATTTCTCATCTGTAATGATTTCAGAAGTGGGTGTGAGGCACACCAAGCTCGTAATGAAGGGGAACAGGGGAGGTGGCGACAGAATGACGAGACGTGGGTGTTGTTTGCTTTGCCATCACATCAGCAAAACTTCTGAATAGAAACAGCCATTGTGTCTCTCTATCGCTAAGCAACATCGGCCTAATATTCATGTGACCCCTAATGAATACCGTGGGACTTTGTGCAAAGTAAACATACCCAGCACATGTCTCTATACCCCCTGCTCATTAACAAGCACTAAAAAGTATTTCTTTTTTTTTTCTAGTTTAGGAAACAATTACCCTCATTTCTCTTCTTTTTTCTTTTAATTTTTTTATTTATTTATTTGTGTAGAAACACTGCATAGGACTGTGAGTAACTGCAGTAAATATCTTTATAACAGTTTCTACATTATGTACTGTAGCATTTTGCTATTGCTGATAAATTGAGATGTGCTCCCATGTAGAGATATGGGCTAAATTCAATCTTCTTTGCTGAGTGGAAACCTGCACCTTTGCAGCTGTGAGTCCCACAGAGGAGAATGTCTTTGGTATGTGGGCTTTAATTACAGCTCACGTCTTTTTGTAGGTACAGTACAACCTCCATTTTCATACTCGAAGACATTCTCAGTAGTCCTCGGGACGCATTCTACTGGAAAACAGGGTATCCAGTTTTATTTTATTTTATTTTATTTTATTTTATTTTATTTTATTTTATTTTATTATTATTTTATTATTTTATTTTATTTTATTTTATTTTATATTTCATTTTGTTATTTTATTTTATTTTATTTTTCAAAAACCGGTGTCATAGGATCATATATCCCAATATTTTGGATGATTTCGAGTCCAAGTGACTGTCGACCTCGCCCGGAAGTAATATTCAAAAAATTTTAAATCTAAAATTCCCGACACCAAAACAGTAACATACGCCTCAGTCTAATTATTACAACCAATAAAAACATAAATAATCTTGAAAATATAACAAAGTTTACTGCTAAGTCTTAAATAAAAATGTAATGTTACAAAATATTTTTGTTTCAAATACATTGTTATGGTGGGTAAAAATATAGCATTACCGTCACAGAAATAAATTTCATTTGAAAATATATCACAGTAAAAATATTACATTGTAATATATCACAATTTCACAATAAGACATTTCTTTCAAAACATTAAAATCTGAATTATTATTTATTAAAGTCAGAATTCTAAATTAGAATGGTAGTTCTGTGCAGCTTGACAATATTGAGAGTACAGTATATTCGGTATGATTCATTACTGATTAATTATTAGATTTTTATTCAGTTGTGTAATATGCACTGTCTGAAGCCAATCAATGTGGCTGTTTCATTGTATATAAAACCTATAGGATGTCTTTGTAAGATACAATTAAAAGGTTTCCATTTCACTAGGGTTTATTTATGGTGCAGGAGTGAAACTGGAGTGGACTTTTCTGCCTGTTTTTGTGTGTGTGTGTGTGTGTGTGTGTGTGTGTGTGCGCATGTGTGTTTGAGTGCTCTTTACTCAGTATTTTTTTTGTTCATTCTGGTCAGGTTTGTGTAGAAACACAAACACTCTCTCTCTCCCCTGGAAGTCCTGTGTGTCAAATGAGTCGGCAGCAAGTGAGGGAAGTGTCTCCATCTACTAACAGTCACATCCTGTGGAGATGGCAGGGCAATCCGGAGTAGGTTTCTCTGTCAGAGTTCAATTTGCAGACTAATTGGATTTTTTTATTTTTTTCAATGATCATACCTGACATACACAAACTACTAAGTGAAAAGGCCTCTGACCCAAATCAGTTCTGCTATTACTGCCTGGAAATTGCTGAAATTGTCTCAAAGGATTAAGCCTAGAGTGTATGTAAAGTATCCTATGGCGTGCCTTTTAAAATGAATAATGATGGCTATCCTTTCCTACACATTTACTTGTTACTGCAATCTCCATTTTAATGACTTTAAAGTAAGTGTAAAATACTGTTCACAACCCATTTTAATTACATAATCTGTGGTATTTTGCAACTAGTATAAAATTTTGAAAAAGGACTTTATTGATTTTGAATGACATGAGGGTCCATAACTAAATTGTAATTTTAGGTAAATCATTCCTTTAGGAAGGTAAGACCATTTAGATGTCATTTTGACTTTATTCTTGACTTTTGAATGGTTTTTGTTATTTCTGAGTAGTGCAATCAATCCTGCAAGCAGAAATATGGCACTCGATTTGAGGAGAAACCTTCTAGAATTACTAATTTAGAGAGGGTGATGTGGCGTCATTGGTCTGGTTTCATTCACTAATCTGTTTAATAAGCAGAGAAGGAAGGGGGCCATCTGGAAGGACATTTTTCAGTTCAGGAAGTCCATTTTAGGAAGTGCTGTGGTAGTGACTGCACACTGCAAACAAGGAGGGGCTCGAAACCCAAGCTGCCGAGCGGGGCTGCCATTTTTAAAACAACAGCATTTTACTTGGCTGTGTCTACAGTCACATTACTATACTGTATTTTATAGGCTATAAGAAAGCAAATGATCACTAGATTTTATACATGTGTTATTGTAATGATTTTTTAAATGGTGTTCAGCAACCAAATATTAATAATGTGGAAGTTACTGTCTTTCCCCTTCACAACACCTCACACATTTCACACAAAACAAAAACACAGAACACAAAAACCAAAAAATAGGTAAAAAAAAACAATTATATCAAAATATATATTTTATTGTTTTTAGATTTATTTATTTTTTTTCATTACTAAAACATCTAATTGCCAGATTTCCTGTGTCCTACCTATAATTAATTTAGCTGGACAAATACAAATCTTTAAAGTATTTTTTCTCAGTTTCACACTCTGAGTTAAGGTCTTTTGCGTTTTTCTCACCGTTTTCGATCTAAGACATGCACTTTTTTTCTGTCGTTCTCTTCTGTCTGCCCATTGCCACTTATTACACAGTTTTTTTTTTTAGAACTGATGGATTTATGTTCATTAAAATGTTTCAAATATAAAGCACTCACAGAGCCTGTTCCTCTTAAAATATATTTATAGTCATTCCCTAGTGTTATAATTTGCCTAGTTATGTGTAATGAAAAGTGACACCTTATAATGACATATAAAGTTTATTTATTTATTTTTAATACAGCTGTGAAGTCACTTGTCAGTAAAATCAAAGTGATTGCATCTTAAATGCACTGTACTGTATTTCTTTCATTCCACATTTATTGCTGCAGGCCAAACTGTTTTTTTTTTTTTTATTTAATTTTTTTTATGTGATTAATGGTCATTTGCCACCTATGTTCAATGGCAACTAAATGGATAGAGAAATGGAAATTGTCTCTAATTTCCTTAAAAGAAAAAACATAGGCCCGGTTTCACAGATGGGGCTTAGCTTAAGCCAGGACAAGGCCATAGTTCAATTAGGATTTTAAAGTTATTTTTATAAACATGCCTTAGAAAAAAACATGTGCATCTTGAGACAAAACAAGGGCACTGACATATTTCAAGATCAATCAGTGCAAGTTTCTTTCAGTTGAAACAGCTCAGACTTACAGTTTAGTAAGGGACTAGGCTTAAGCCTTGACTGTGAAACCAGGGGATAGTGTCCCTTATTTTCCTCTGCTGACTTTGGCAGTCCTACAGTATGTGTTGGTCTCAAAGACCAGGCCACAGACAATTTTTATTTATTTATTTATTTATTTATTTTGTATAAGTAATATCTGTCACAACACACCCTGTATCCCTATCTTACTCATCTATTGTTTTCTGTTTTCGTCTCTTAATTCCAGCTCGAGTTGTTCATGAATTGTTGTCTACAGAGAGCTGATCTTGATCCAGTCTGTGCATATCCTACTTAAAGTAAATGTGTTTGCTCAGATCAACACTTGAATAACATACTGTATCACAAAAATTGCTTTAATGCAGAAAACAGATCACAAATATTGCATAATTCAATATTACAAATAATATGATGCTTGTGTGTCGTGTGGCCAGTTGTTATGCACAATGTTTCAATGTATCTTTTTAATTAGATTTGAGTGTGGCTCAAAAATATCTCTGCATTATTCAGTTGAAGCCACTTTTGTGTGTCATTCATTCTTGATAATATTCCCTGCATTATTTAAACACAATAAAATAATATCTAGACAAGGCTTGAGAGAATCCTCCAAACTGAGTTTTTGAGCTTTGGTGATATATAATAAAAATCTGTACAGTGACATCTCCTTTATGAGACTGTCCTGACAGCGGAAATATAGATATAGGTAATAATATGACCATTAAGTAAAGCAATATATGGTTGAGGTTCCAGATCTCCTTTGTAAATCCCCCACATATCAAAACAGGTTTAAGCCAGCAGAAGCTTTGATAACCCACCACCAGACAGCTTTCTTTTGCTCTAATATATATATATATATATATATATATATATATATATATATATACATATATATATATATATATATATATATATATATATATATATATACATACAATGAACACAATTATTTGCTATTATTTGCTATTGGTTGATTGTTTACAATGATGATCAGGGCTGATTATATCATGACGATCACGAAAATGTTTCTTGTGTCAAATTTAGGATTGTCCAAGTTAAATACAGTAATAACGTATTAATGCAGTGCCCTTAACGTGGGTTCTATTTGATGTTTATACTAAATAGCCAATCCACAACTATGCAGAGCATCCGCAGCTTATATGGACAGAACACTCCTTATGCATATACTTACGTATGTGTCACATGTATGTAGGTGGTGGTGGAGACAGAAAACAAACAAACAAACAAACATAGATTGTTCCTGAAGCACCTCACCACTGTATGTCAGAGGTAATGATTAATTTCAAGATTACTTTTTTCTGAACTTGTCATACCTTTGAAATTGAATGGTGAACTGAAACAAATGAAAGGTAAATGAATCAGTTATGATTATAACACAAGATACAGAATGCCTGGACAGAGTGTTTGAGCTTGTGACAGCCCGCTGGTTCTTTTCAAGACTCTTTGGTTGACATGGTTTATTGAAAGGGCATCTGAATGGACCGGTGGGCGACACAGACAACCTGTAATCAAGGCGTTTAGACACTCAGTGTCGGTGGGCCAGCTGACTGTTCTCTAATAATTTGAAATGGCTCCTGTTTCATTCCTGGGTAATTTTGATTGATTTGAGCAGATATTTAAGGTTTATATGTAGACAAGCTTTTTGTATGGAATGGATGTTGTGAATGACCTTGAGACTAGAAATTCTGGACTTTTTCCACTAATATTGCATATAAAGATGGTTAATTTGTTGAATGCAGCTGAGGATAAAACACTTTTATTTGTAGCTCAGGCAGATGATGCAGAGGACTTTACAGATGATTGACAGGCTTTCTAGTTATGTTTTTTTTCCACACAAAAAAATGTGTGGAACTTTGTCATTTTGAAGTATACTGTTTAGAATTTAATATTCATTAAATAATTAATAGCATTTATGCTTATATAAGAATGCATTACAATATATTAAGTATTTAAATATTTTTTAAAATATTTAATTTATCGTAATCTATTCTTAAAATGAAGTGAAAATGCAAGTGTGTGTGTGTGTGTGTGTGTGTGTGTGTGTGTGTGTGTTTATCTATCCATCCATCCATCCATCCATCTATCTATATATATATACACACACACACACACAAGTAGTTCCTTATACAAAAGTGTTTTTTTAAGACACTCAGTGGTTATATATATGAACAGGTACTGTATACTATTAATTAAAATAGTAGTAATATTTTGACATTAAAGCACAGTAAATGTAGAAAAAACAAATATCAAAGTTAATAAAATTTACAAGTCAATAAAAATGAGTCCTATTGAAAAAGTTGCCAATTTCTTACTCATCCATTCTTTTTTTGGTCAATATTAGGATAAATGAAATGTTTCATACCAATAGACTATCAAGATTCATTCTTCAATCAAACTCACTTTAGCTTTATATTACTTTATTTTAATTAATATGAATCTCTCTCTTTATTCCTTCCCATCTGAGTCTGTGTTAGCATAGCATCTACTCTACTGAGTTTCAGTGTTCTTCTGAGATTGCCAACGCTAAGGGATCTACAGAATCACTGTGCTGTACAGTAACATCCCCATCGCTCAAAGTGCGCTTGAATGTGAGCAGGATTGGCAGATGTGATGAAAGCTGTGAGAGCCTGTGAAGTGGTGTGATGTGGGGCAGTGTGTTGCTCTCTCAGATGGTTTGCTTGAGTGAATGCGAACATGATTTTGTGTGTGTGTGTTCGCCAGCCCATATAGTCAATCCGGCTGCAACGTGTGTCCATGTGTGTCTGCCTAACCTGAGATGATCTTGACTTTTTTTCTTGAGTCGGGTGCATGTGTTTGTCTCAGGTTGAAAAATGTGTGTGTGTGGCTCATTTTGAACGGCTGTTGAAATGTTTGTGTGGGTTGGTTTGTGTGAGTGAGTCAAGCAGCCAGTCTTGTCGCTCGGTCTGGAAGTCGACTTGAGGGGCCCAAAGTGTGTTTGAGCGTGAGTTCATAATGTCAGCAAAAGAACATCGTGGAGATGCTGGTGTGTGCACATTTGTTTCAGAAAAGCAACATGATGCAATTGTGCATGTGTGTCCACCTTTGTGTGTCTAATGCGTCTGAGTAAATGCTGTGCTGGACAGATTGCGTTCATCCTTGCGTGCCGCGTGTCCTTTGTGTCTGGTCACTGATGTGGGCCCCTGTGCATGAGATTTGGTGTTCAGGTGCCATCCGCTCACTGCCCCCCCTGCAGAGAGGTTAAGTACTTTAGCACATTACTTTAGGGACCTGCTACTGACAGACAGCCTGGTGCCCGTTTGGGCTCCAGAAAAACTCCACGGTTGACTAGACGCAGGCTGTATTTTGAACAGATGCCATTTACTGCATAATAATGTATTTTGCAAACAAAGACGGCCTTTGGTATTTTCCTTGGTACATTTAATGTTAAAAACAACTTGAAATCACAATGCTATGTTCTTGGTAAAAAACTGTGTTTTCAACTCCTCCCTGGGATAACAGATGTATTCAAAGAAGAATAATGTATCACTGACATCTCTTCAGATTAAATTTAATTTAATTTACATTGACAATTAATTAATGTTGTTAGTTTCCTTTGCCATTGTTTTGAATTGCAATATTAAAAAAAAAAAAAAAAAAATTAAGCTTATTTGCCAGAGTTTTGAATATTACATGTAATATTCAGTAAAATGTATAGTTTTTTATTAATAATTAATATATTTGTGATTTAATTTATAACTAAACTAAAACTAAAATAATTTACTCAAAAAGCTTTAAGAAATACTATAAAAAAGTAGAGCATATCTAATTTCAGTTGATTAAAATAGATTTTGGGGCAGCTCCACCTATTCTCTAGGGGTTTCATTGGAACAATATGTCTAAAATTGTAAAAGCAGGTCTTTGAAACAATTTATGAGACCTAAAACTCATAATACATTAAAAGTTTATATTCTAATGTCCAAAAGCCAGAATAAATTTATATATATATATACAGTTAGAAAATATGACACAGCTATCATATATATATATACAGTTAGAAAATATGACACAGCTATCTTGCTTGTAGCCGTTGACCACAGTTACATCAATAATGTAAAAGTAAGATACAGTAACATCAATGAAGAAAAATGGACACTTTGCTCTTAAGGATTGTTTTTCCTCCTTTAATCTTTATTTATTTATTTATTTATTTTTAAGCAGTGCCTAGTGGGAGGTTATGGGGTGTGTTAGTGTCCCGCTTTGTTGAAATTGTCTTCATGCTTGTTTGGTATTCCTATCACAAAACTCTCTCCTTGTTGTGTGAAGTCAAGGTTAACGCTTCTATACCATTATGGATGTTCCGCTGTATGTGGCCGATGCCTCGTACACCTGTAAATATGCAGTCTGCACACTTTTATTTTTAACCTTAAACAGCACTGGAAACACAATACAAGACTGGCTTTAATTATTCATGTGACTTATAAATGAATAATGCAGCTCCATTGGAAGAAAAATAACTGATTAAAAAAAAGGAAGGGATGAAATGGCTAATATTTTCTATTTTTCTTTCTTACTTAAGGTTCAAAGGTGTAAAATAAGCTGGTCTTTTTTTGTTTTATGAGCTGCATTTTGAGTTTATGCCTTGTTTAATTATTTAAATAAAAATTCAGAGCTCTATATTGACCCCAAAAGCCAAAGCGTCAACATCACTGGGCCAGTGTTTGTGTAATTATACCTTTCAGATGTAAAAACATCCTCTTTGCACTTGACAGTCTGTTTGTGTCGTTCGCCTGCTCTTTTATTCATCCCTGGATTGTGTGCAGGGAAATGACGCATCTTTGTTTCTTCTCAGTAAGGGAGAGATAAGGGATGCTCTTGAGACTTTCCCCACCGTTCATTTACATGAATCCCAAATTTTCTGCTCCTCACATGCTGTTTGAAGCGAAAGTTGCAAAATTGTCTCCCAAATGTCCTTGTTAGTGATAGTGAAGGTTTGCGGAGAGTGCAGAAGTGACAGACAGAGAGAGAGAGAGAGAGAGAGAGAGAGAGAGAGAGAGAGAGAGAGAGGTGTTGGCAAAGTAAATAATGAGGCCTGGGTTTCCAGGTAATGTTGCAAATCATGTTATTAAGATCATCTTAAATAGCAGTATGTGGTATTTTATGATGGAGTAGCACCGGTTCCCTAAACTAGCATGTAGATTGCTTATTATTAAGGAGAACTTAAGTTAAGATTTTTAAGATAAAAATTATTCAGGTTGTAACACAAAAATAGTATTGTCTGTCTGTGCTACATATTATAAAAAAATGTGTAATATACACCACTGTTCAGAAGTTTGGGGTATGTAAGATTATTTATTTATTTATTTATTTATTTATTTATTTATTTTTAAAGGCATTTATAATGTTATAAAAGATTTATATTTCAAAACGCTGCTCTATTCATAAAAAAATCCTGAAAAATTCATCACAAATTCTACAAAAATATTAAACAGCACAACTGTTTTCAACATTGATAATACTGTAAAAGTTTCTTGAGCATCGAATCAGCATATTAGAATGATTTCTGAAGGATCGTGTGACACTGAAGACTGGAGTAATGATGCTGAAAATTCAGCTTTGATCACAGCAATAAATTACATTTTAATATTGAAAAAGGTTATTTTAAATTGTACGAAAAATTCAAAATATTACAGTTTTACTGTATTTTTCATAAAATGAATGCAGCCATGGTGAACATGAGAGACTTCTTTCAAAAACATAAAGAAATATTTTAAAAATAGCCACAAATGTTTAAACATATTTATTTATTTATTTATTTATTTATTTTTATATATCTTGGGATTTTAAGAATGAAGATCGTTCAAATTGAGATATATATATATATTTTTCCCCCAGTCCTAACAGCAGTAACTCTAACATACAGTATGTAATTCATACAGTACTTTAAATAAACCTATCTACATATTAGAGAATGGTGCCCTGCTTAAGTACCTGAAGGCCAAGTACTGTATGGTCAGGACCTCAAAAACATCACACTTGAGTGTTTTTGTTATTCAAATGTGTGATTAATTTCTTAAGATGTTGCTAGAGTACCATTTCTGGGATAAGCATATGTCAAATTATAGACAAAGTGAGTGCAAAATGTATTGACCCTCCTTTTAATAAGTCTTTAGCTTCACCGAATGTGTTTGGAAAGTCTCCGTCAGCCATAAAGTAAGTAGTGACAAGAGCTGCTTTCCATCAAGGACACGTGGGCTTTCAAAGAAAGTGTCAGCATTTACTCTGGGTTGTAGGCAAGTGTTCGGGGAGAGAGAGACGAGACGTATGAAAATAGATGGAAGAGTTTTATGGCTTTAAGGTTGCTGGTGAGGAAACATTACGAAAACAGTATTTGGATTGACATGCGTATTGTGTGCCGATGTATAGGCGAGAGTGTTTGGTTGTGTGTTAGGGCAGTGTGTTGTCTGGGGGGCTTCTTTCGATTCAGTGATTATCTAATGAGACGGTTTCCTTTCTCCGGAGTAAAAGCACACCATCCCGCCTTTTCTGTGTCTTCTGGGATTGCACTGCTCTGACAGTCAATATAATGCAATTTGCTAAGTGTATTAGATGTGTGCATTTAATTTCCCTCACCCTTTATAAGGCTATTTAGCCATCTGCCCCTTTTAAAACATCTTTTATTTATATCCACAATATCTAAATGGCTCCTCAGTGAGTCTGGTCGTACCCCAGACCCTCAAGAAACACACATAAAGTCTCTCAAACACACATACACAGATACATCAATGAGTTTCATAAATCTGTGATACATATTGGGCTTTGCTGATATGATATTGGTGGTTTTCTGTTTGTGTGTGTTTGTTTTGACACCATTAAATTGGGGTCCAGAGTCGTAAAAAATTCATTTAGTTATTGCAGATATAAATAAAATATGTTTTAAAAGGTTTTTTTTTCATCAGGAGATGTTTGCTCTTAGGGTTTATTACTGCAACTCTATCTTCATTTTTGGGTGTAACAGATCAGCAAGATACAGTAAAACATAACAGTATTTATGTTGTTCACAATGGAAGTGCTCTAGGGTTCCACACGGGGTCTAGTATCTGAGACAGCAATTCAATTGTAGGATTTTTAAAAGAAAGAAAAGTTGTGATATCAATTGAAGAAGTATTATTATATTTTTAGATATTAATGTTAATATCTTCAGCATGTAAGATTCTCATTACTAGGTCAATAATCAAATTTGTGATCCTGACTATGTGACTCGTTTAAAGATGATCAGACATTTTTTTGCCTCCGTTGTAGTACAAGATGCTCTGGAACATTCTCAGATTATGCTGGAGAACATGATGATCGTCAGATTTGTTCATGTCAGCTTCAATGCTGCTGGTGTTCAACTCAACTTGTCACAGTGTTATTTATTTATTTATTTATTTAATGAAACTGTTGTATGATGGCACCCATTCACTGCACAGTGAGCAAGTGATGTAATGCTAAATTTCTCCAAATCTGTTACTATGATGAAACAAACTCATCTACATTCTGGATGGCATGAGGATGAGTACATTTTCAGCCATTTATTTATTTATTTATTTTGGTGAACTATTCCTTTAATTGACAAGTTAAATTGTATTTGTATTAGGTTTGTGACCGCTGGAGTTGCATAAACAAAATCTCATGCTTATGTGCTTTAGCATGATTCAGTAGATGTATAAAAAAAGTCGGTACAACAGTCCACATGATCAATATCGCAAATTTGCAAATGTGTAGACCAAGCAGTGCGCAATCTTAAAATTTCCTTCTTATAAATCTTTTCTTAGTTTTAAAATGCCCAAACCAAACAATTCCAGGCTTCAAATATGTCCCATTTTTTTACTTTCAGACCCTCACTATGCAATTTGTGATGAATAGTGAATGTACATTTGTTTCAAGGCTACTCAAACTTAATCAACTTCAAATCCATAACATGATTTTATACCGCCTGAATCTGTCTTCATCTTAAGAAAACTCTATTTGACTCCCCCACCCCCCTCCCCTTGCTTTTCACTTAACGACAACAAACAGAGCACCAACATGTTTTTCCAAATGATGATGATGACGTTAATATAAGCTTACAGGGAGAACATTAGTTTGCTTCCATTAGCCTTGCAGGGTTACCTCAATTATCCTGCTGCACTCTGGGCACCTGCTGTGGAGAAAGCGGAGGACGGGGACCGGGTTTGTGGCAGTGGGTTCTTATGGGAGCAGAGGTGGCTTACAGGCAGCTGGTGGCCCACACTGCAGACCCCTCACTGCTTTTGCCCCTGGCCCCTCCGGCCCTGTCTGACCGACCAACCAACCAGTAGAGCTGGAGCGTAATGACAATGAATGATGCATAAATATTCAAAGATGGTGGGAAAGCGAGCAAGATTGAGAGAAATTAAGGCAGAGAGACAGAGGAGCCCATTAAAAATGAATGGATTCATTTCTGGTCTGATGTGTTCTTACATCAGTAAAGCACTATTTATGATGTGTCTCCAGTCATGGCAGACAGTGCCCATTTGGCCTGTGGATTGTCCATTAAGTTAGTGTGTCATTAAAAATGAATGACTTTATAATTTCATCCTTTCTCTTTTTGTTACAGCTGATATGGACCTGCGTCCCACTGCGGTTCAGCTGTGTAAGTCTGCATGTTATTGGGATAAGTTGGACTTTGCTTTATTTTTCTGACTGATTTTCCCAAGGCAAATAACTTCTGTCAGATTTGTTAGCACTGGTGATTTTGTCAATAAACAGTGAAGGAATAACTAATTTTATATGATTTATTAGTTTTTTTTTTTTTAAATAAATAAAAAAATTCTTTAGAAGACATAATGTTTATTTACATTAAAAAAAAAAGTCCACAGCAGAGTTCTGTCATTCTCAGTTGTCACTAAAGAGGGGTTGGAGACAAAGATCACTGAATAAATTCATGAATTTGGTTGTGTTCCTCACACAACACAATGATATGGATTCTGAAAATTTTGAAAAGTTTGCTTTTATGATACATTTGTGGTGTATTTTGTTTATTTATTTATTTTATTTATTTATTTATAGCCAGAAAACTTGTGTGTTCCATGGCAAACAAAATAAGCATTACTTGATCAATGGTTAAACGATTATAGAAATTGTTCGCTTTTAAGGAATAGCTCACCTGAAAATGAAAATCTGCTGAAAATGTACTCACCCTCAGGTCAACCAATATATACATGAGTTTGTTTCCTCATTGGAACAGATGTGGATAAATGTATTAATTTATTTATTGATTGGTTACATCACTTCCTCACCAGTGGATCCTTTACAGTGAATGGGTGCCGTCAAAATGAGAGTTCATACAGCTGATAAAAACATCACAGTAATCCACATGACTCCAGTCCATGAATTAAAGTCTTGTGAAGTGAAAAGCTTGTGTGTTTGTAAGAAACAAATCTATCATGAAGGCGTTTAAACTGATGCTTCTGGCCAATCACTTAATCCAGTGAAAAAGTCTATCTGCTGTTTTCCTCTCATATTAAAATTTGTAAGAACGGTTTTTGGCTGTTTTTACTTTTAAAGGGTGCTTGGTGCTGCATTGGTGGTGAGCAAGTGATCCAGATGAACAGACAATCTCGGATGGCCTGAGGGTGAATACTATTTTTTATTATTAAAATTATTTTATTTTATTTATTTATTTTTTCTATTCCTTTAAGGTATTAAAGTGCAGCTTTGTTAAACAATTTTAATCCTTACGAATTAAATTAAATTTTTCAATTCTTTATATACATTACTTCATTAATTCATTCTTTCATTCATAAATAAATAATTGTACTAAACCAATACATTATATTGGCAGTACAGTAAATCAGATAAATATTTTTCCATGGAGAATGCCTTTGTGGCTTTTGTGACCAGGCTTGTCTTCCCACATTTTTATGCTTTATGAGTAAATAAAGCAAAACCTAGTATAGTAATGCATCACCATACATGATGCCTAAAAAATGACACTTTAAAAAACCACATCAAATTTAAGAATAGCCTTACCTTAGCTTGACTCCCTTCCCTGAGACTGGAGTTGGGGAGGAAACTGCATATTTACTGTCAGCTCTCATATCCTCTCAAAATCCATCTTTCTTTCTCTCTTTTTCACTCACTCAGCGAGTATTCGGCATCAGCTGTCATTCTACTGTCGGCTCTGTGAAAAATGTGTCCAATTCTTGTAGTTAATCAAATAAAATAAAATAAAAAATTAAATGCTGATGTAACAGTTTGTCGAAATGAAATGTCAACAACCAGCAAAAAGATGGGCAGATATGGCTATCAAATGAATGCAGAATGTGACATTGTGAACTTTTAATGGACACACATACGTCTAGTTGAGGATATATATATATATATATATATAGTCAGAGCCCAGACTTAAACCCCATTGAAAATCTGTGGAATGACTTAAAGACTGCGGTCCACAAACACTCACCATCAGATTTATCTGAACTTGAGCAGGTCTGCAAAGAAGAGTGGGAAAATATTGCAGAGTCTAGAAATGCAAAGTTCGTAGAGACATATCCCAACAGAATAAAGGCTGTAATCAAAGCACAAGGTGGTTCAACAAAATATTGACTCAAGGAGGTGATCCTTTTTACAACTTGTTTTTTTTTGTTTTGTTTTTTCTGTTTTGGTGTTAATATCTTTCACTTAGATTGTATGTTGCACTGAGTAAATACAGCTCAAGAAAACAAAAACTGTGTCTGTCTTTATTTCAGGCTGCAAAGCAACAAAATGTGATTATTGTAAAGGGAGTGATTATTGTAAAACCACCTGATGTTTTCATTTTAGTGCAGTTTAGAGTCAGACTTGTGCTTTGGTATCTTCATAATATATATAATGATATGTCTAGACTTTTTTCATTAGAATTTATGTCGATTCAGAAGTCATAATTATAGACTACTGTATTTCACAGACGTGCTGCTGAGTGCTTCAAACAACACTTTTGAACACAATTCCTCAGAAGAACCGTTTCATCGTATCAACCTGTTACTTTGTTTACATGCTAAAATACATGTGTGCTGTCCGTCCTGAAAGCTTCGTAAAGCCAGAGATGTTGGGACTGCTGATATAAGCTAGCAATTGCTATTTTTGACTGCCGTATGCATCAGATGGTCAGTGAAAAGATTGTGGGTGGTCAATGGCTCACTAATATATTGTGTAATTCAGTTCTGCCTCATTTAGTGCTGCCTCCTCTGGACTGATTTTCATATCTTTCACCCACTAAACTCATATTACCTATTTGAAGAATTATTCTTCAAATAATTGGAGCAATTTTCTTCAGACTCTTTATAGATAAAAATAAATGTGTGCTTATACATTCATGGGAGCGGAATCCAGTTTGTGATAATCTGGATTTCTCTGAATGTGGTTCCTGATAACTCTGCAGTATTCCCTTAGAAAATGAAGATTAATATTTAACAAATATTTAACAAATACATTGTTGGTTTGTGCTACACTTTTCCATATGAAAATTTAAAGGTCAACCAAAAATGAATTGTCTTGCACCACTTATTGTAAACCATGCAAAAACTTTATATATATAAAATAATCTTACATTAAATAAATAAATCAAAATAAACAAATACATAGCATTTTAAATACATTTTTAGTTCTGTATTGATACATACAATAGTTTTGTGTGAGGAATGACCTGAACTATAGGTTTCACTTTTTTTTAAATCTAATTTTCTATTTTAGATATTAAAACTGCACACTGGGTTCAGCTTTTTGGCATCAATGACATCAAACCAGAAATTGTGGTCACTGTGAAATGTTCTTGTATGGAAATAGACCGCAAGGAGGAAAGAAGAAGAAGAAGAAGAAGACAAAAATAAAAATAAAGACACCATACAGGTTTTGGAAAGACATGGTTTTAAGAAAATTATGACAGAATTTTCATTTTTGGGTGAACTGTTCCCTGCATTGTACGTCCAGGATAAAAGGGATATGTATCACCAGAAACTGTAAAAATACAAAACACAATCTGAATTCTTCTCACATTTCCACACCTAGAGAAAATTCTTCACTCTTATCAGGAGAAGCATTACATGAGCTATGATACAGTATACTAGTCTGGAACCAGATTAGAGGGAGAAAAATATCAGCCTCTGCAGATGACTGTGTGTAACTAAGCTGAGAAAATGAAGGTTGGGGCTGAAAACTTTTTTCACTGACCAGAGGGCGAAGGCTAAGAAATACCATTATGTCCATAAACTCTGTTGCAGATTGGAAGACGTCTCTCTCTAACAATGTCAACAGAGAGAGCAGGAATTCATCAACCCCTGCTGACTCTCTCGCTCCCCTCACATTCTCCAATGACTTTATTTTTGGTGAAAGGTGTTTTTTTCTCTCTTTTCTGTCTATTTTTGTTCATTCATCTTTGTACAGGATGGTAGCTGCTGGGGTGTTGTAGTTTGTGATAATGACTGGCTGACTCTGTTAGTATCATTTGTGACATTTTTTCTTTAAAGAAAAGTTTGTTTGTTTGTTTGTTTATTATTATTTGTTTGTTTATTATATGTTTTAATGTTAGTTTCAAAAGGGCCTTTAGCCCTGTTGTACTGTTGGAAATGTGTGACCTTTTAAGATGACTGAAAAAAAAAAAAAGGAAAAAAAAGTCACATCCGGTTGTTTCAGGATATTTGTTTCAATATTCCAAGAAGGTCTATAGTTAAACAAACCTTCCATGACATAAGTAAAAGCTTTTATTAGAGCATTGCTATGGTCATAATGGATTGTGGTCATAAACTGAGTGCTTTCATTTCTAAATTATTGTCTGTTTGTCCTCAAAATGCTTTATAGTAAATGATTTCCCACAGGCCTTGAGACTGAAATACTCCCATTCAATTGTCAGTTCACCTCTTCATTATAGTTAGCATGAAATTATACGTTCATAGTCGCCAATTATTGCATTCTTTATGAGGCACTGTAATAATAAATGTTCTGGTGAGGTAGAAAACAAATAGGGAATTTATGAAGAGCCGGTTTCTGTAAACACCTTGTGCTGCTAAATGCAATTTATTCTGCTGAATTGGTTGAGCCATTTAATTGCGTTCAAGGCAAGAAACATATTATCTTTCACTGAGCCAAAAAATAAACACACACAGTTAACCGGTCTTAAAGAAATGTATCTGTCAAATGCAAAAGCACTGAAGCTAAAACACGTCATTGATGGAGAATGCCCCCGAAACCTGTCAACAAGGAACAGGTGAAAACTTTTGTGCCAGGCATCATTTAGAATGCAATATCATGAAATGAAATGTCATACACAGAGGGATTTTGGGGTAATAAGGTTAATGGAATGCAAATGCTTACAGGCATGACTGTGCAGAACAAGCACATTCTGGGCTTTTACAATTTGTCTTTTGGGTGAGGGTAAACTAGAGTAGGGAAAACAAGCAATTGTGTAATAATTGAAAAATACTAGTTTACCACTGATTCATACACTAAAACATGAAGAGTTAAATTAGTCCTGCTTTTGATTTATCATCTGTCAGACGTACTGTAAGACACAGCTCTTGAGCCTCACTGCAGATGAGCTTCCACTCACATCTTAAATTATGCCCAACGATGCCTGTTCTTTTACTGTACCATAGTATTTTAAGATCCACACAGATATGAACCAGTTTCTCAAGCTGTGAACAAGTTGGTCAGACAGAGTTAAATTAGAACTTAGTACAACTTAACATTTCAAGTTGACTAAACGTAAAATTTTAAGGCAGCGCAAACACATACTTTTTAAAGTTGCAACTATTTATTTGTATGTTTATTTGTTTTTTACTTATTATTTTTACAGTGCATATTTAAACCATTTTTTTTTTTTTTTTGAAAAATGAATTTCTTCATGAAATGGCTTAAATGTTACTCTACACCCTTACCTCGTTTAAAATACAAGCATCATGAATATGCTATTTAGTCTTCACCTCCACTCACTCACATCATCTCAGACTTGCTCTTCTTACACATAGTTAAATTAAGTATTAAACGATACACAATGACAAGTGACAAAACTTGATAAATGGTTATCGTAAACTGAATCCATGAGTAAAATTATTCAAATCCTGAATGTACTGTATTATAGCATAGAAAGCACACAAAAAGCACTTTCAGTCACTAAAAAGCTGTCACTTATCTTTACAGTAAATCACATCTACACTTTGTTACTGTATAATGAGAGGATTCTTGGGCGTGCAGAACTCAGCACTAATCAAAACTCCGGCATTTTTGAGCGTTGAGTGGATTATGACTAACTTAAACACTCTGATCGGCTATTGCGTTCATGAAATCAACAGATATGTCTGTGATTGGCTACATTGCTCTATGCTGCAAAAATAGAAACCTGTGACCAGTGGATAAAAGTAGTTGATGGGATTGGTTACATGTTATTGTTATTACATGCTATGTATTCTAACAGTATTGTATTGTATTTTTCATATTTAAATTCCTGTATTCTATTTTTAATTGAATTCAATTAATTATTTTTAATTGAATTTTGTGCCAAAGCCAAATTGAGGTTGATGTTTTGGGGATGGAGAATAACATTTTTCCCTTTTGAGACTCTATTCTGTTTTTTCCTGATAAATGTAGGACTAATCACTTGCTGAGATCCCACACCAGCCATGTCTGACGGAATAGTCAGCATTCCTGCTGTCATAACGCTTATGCATGCTTTTATTGTGATAATTTACCCAAAATGTCATTATTTATTTTCCCTTCTGTCATTCTAAACCCGTTTGGTGTTATTTTTCATAAAACACAAAAGGAGAAAAAAATCTTTATGCAGCTTTTTTCCATTCAATAAAAGGTCAAGTAACCATACAGGTTTGCAATTGCTTCAGTGTAAGTACATAATGACTGACAACTCACTATTAGCTTTTAATGCTTTACAGTAATATATATTTTAGTTTCATATCTGTTTTATTTTAATCTTAACAAATATTTCATACCAAAGAGTGCAATTTGACTGTTAAGGCGGCATTTTAGAGAGTGAGTGAGTGAGTGAGTGAGTGAGTGAGTGTGTGTGTGTGTGTGTATGTGTGTGTGTGTGTGTGTGTGTGTGTGTGTATGTTTGTGTGTGTGTTTGTGTGTGTGTGTGTGTGTGTGTCTGTGTGTGTGTGTGTGTGTGTGTGTGTGTGTGTGTGTGTGTGTGTGTGTGTGTCTAAACCTTGTTGACAGAAAAGGGAATTTGGGAATGCATGTGTTTACAAAGTAATAATTTGACTGTGATCATCATTAGTGGCCCAGTATGCAAATTATGTTCCGAAGAATGTTGTGCTTTTAGTGCTAAAGACATTATACCAGCAAATTTAATATTTTAGATACTAACAGGGGAAACGTCCTCAGAATCCATAATCTGTAGTGTTGGACTGTTGCAACATTTACCCCATTTATTTTCAGACATTAGCAATACTGATTGCGACCGTCATTACACAACCCCCAAAATACTTGTTTGTAATATTTATATCCATTCTTAGTATGTTTATGCTCTCATTGGGCGTTTCATCATAAATAATTTGAGAAATGTTTCAGCAATGAGCATTTTAAGATTCACACTATACGGCAAAGACATTAAATAGCATTTAAATTGCGCATGGGGTTAAATCAAGGTTTGTGACTAATGAAAATGCAACAAAAACCTTCACTGTGATTAGCTTAAACAAATGTTTTGAAGTGTCATTAATTTACAGCCTAATTCATTCAAAGAATCCTACTTTTAACCTGGTCTTTTTTTTTTTTTCCGGATTCCTTTCACCTCACAATCCCACATAATGAGTACGATAAACATAAACGGATGGTTGACAGGCAGTATACTTGCTCTAATTGGGGGGCTTTTGAAGGCACGACTCCGTTTATCTCCGAACAATGATTACAGGCGTGCGGTTTTGTAATCCCGGGGTTTTTGCAATATTGCTTTAAGAGGTTAAGAAGATGAATGCTTATTGCTGTTAATCTGCAGGGACGTCTTGATTAATGAAGACTGCCGTGTTCTGTCCTCACATCTCCAAACACACAATAGGCATGTGAAATCGTATATATATATATATATATATATATATATATATATATATATATATAAACAAAAATCGTGTATATATACAGTACAGACCAAAAGTTTGGAAACATTACTATTTTTAATGTTTTTGAAAGAAGTTTCTTCTGCTCATCAAGCCTGCATGTATTTGATC
This sequence comes from Cyprinus carpio, assembly GCF_018340385.1. Lineage (NCBI taxonomy): Eukaryota > Metazoa > Chordata > Actinopteri > Cypriniformes > Cyprinidae > Cyprinus > Cyprinus carpio. The sequence continues at coordinate 22,902,791 of NC_056583.1, forward strand.
AAAAATACAGAAAAAACAGTAATATTGTGAAATATTATTACAACTTAAAATAATAGTTTTCTATTTGAATATACTTTAAAAAAATAATTTATTCCTGTGATGCAAAGCTGAATTTTCAGCATCATTACTCCAGCCTTCAGTGTCACATGTAACATCCAGTCTATCACATGATCATTTAGAAATCATTCTAATATTCTGATTTATTATGAGTGTTGGAAACAGTTCTGCTGTCTAATATATTTGATGAATAAAAGGTTAAAAAGAACTGCATTTATTCAAAATAAAAATAAAATTCTAATAATATATATTCTAATAATATTTTCTTTACTATCACTTTTTATCAATTTAACACATCCTTGCTGAATAAAAGTATTGATTTTATTTAAAAAAAAGAAAGAAAAAAAATACTGACCCCAAATTACTGACCAGTAGTGTATATTGTTATTACAAAATATTTATATTTTAAAAACATGGCTGCTTCTTCTTTTTTTTTTTTGATTTTTATTCATCAAAGTATCCTAAAAAAGTATCACATGTTCTGAAAAATATTAAGCAGCAGAACTATTTCCAACTTTGATAATGAATCATCATATTAGAATGATTTCTAAAGGATCATGTGATAATGATCCTAAAAATTCAGCTTTGCATCACAGAAATAAATGATAATTTAAAGTATAATAAATTTAAAAACAATTATTTTAAATTGTAATAATATATCACAATATTAATTTTTTTTTATGTATTTTTGATCAAATAAATGCAGGCTTGATGAGCAGAAGAAACTTCTTTCAAAAACATTAAAAATAGTAATGTTTCCAAACTTTTGGTCTGTACTGTATATATATATATATATATATATATATATATATATATATATATATATATATATATACCAAAAAAAACAGGCTACTGTATGTCAAGTCAAGGCACTTTTTAATGTCATTCAACAATGTGTGTACAAGAAGGAATGAAATTGCTTTTCTCTACCTCTTTTGGTGCTAATGTGCTTACAGCTATATAGCTAGTAATAACACAGGAAACACATTGTATTGCGTGACAATACATAATACTCATAAAACCGTGAAATGTCACATTGATTATTCATCAACATTGCATACATTTTGCATAATTTCCACTTCTTAAAATGTGAGAATCAAGTCCTAAGTGTGTGAAAGTTGCAGAACATCTCTCACTTTCTCACACACTAACAAGACTGTAGCTCATTGCTTTTGATACCAAATATATAAATGGTAACACTTTACAGTAAGGTTCAATTTATTATTGTATGTCATGAATTATCAGCTTCATCAATCACTAATTCTTTTTTTTTTTCTTCATTTCTTAAAACTGTGAAAATCAGGTTTTGAGGATGTTAATGTCGTAGAAAATTTTGCAGCTCCCTGTATTCCCACACCTAACACACACATGCATTCCGCTGAGTTCACTAAGGGCTGTCTGCCAGTACGTCGGATGCGAATGATAAATGACGCTATGTTTGTCCCAAGGACAGGGATGACTGTCCCATGTCACAGTGTGATGTTAGCCATGTTCCATATATGTCTGTACACTGGGCTGAGAAAACTCAAACTCCAGCTCACACCAGAGTGCTGACATATTATTGGCTTTTGGACTAACTACAAGGACAATGCCAAATTAGACCGCCTAATCCTCGAAAGCTTTTTATCTGTCTTGGCCGTAATACCTGAGCGAGGCGCGCTGCTGGATGTCCCCAAAGACTTTGAGGACTTTTGAAGTCTTCACTTCAGACAACTTTCTGTTTCGTGACGATTATCATGTTGGCGTTTTGGCCCTCAATGCGGGTTGTCATATTAAAGTGAAAATGAATTATGTGACCCGTTGGCTATTTGGAATAGTTATAGCATAGTCATGTTGGGTGGCCAACGACCATGAAACAACGTCCATAAAATTTAACAGGCCATGTGAGAAGGCCACTGAGAAAGATTCAAGCTGGCAGATGTGATGACATGATTTGCCTTTCCATTTTTCACCCTCTTCCTCAACGATCCTTGGATCTTATTAATGTGTTCTGTCCTCTCATAATTGAATTGCATGTATAGGGGGGAGCAGAGACCTTTTTTGAGCGATGGATTTGTTGTTTAAGATATATTTTTTCAGATCTTGGCAGGAAAACTGAAAACTTTCAAGGGCAAAATCGCAAGGATGGGTGGAAGTACGGTGTCACATCAATACATGCAGTCTGTAAAAGTTTTGTCAGGTGCCCTTATCTCTCATTCCAGGTCTACTCATTCAGCATCTCCTTATTGAGTACTGCTGTGTTTTAGGCTGCAGAGATGGGATACAATTTCATGCCAGTTTGTAATCAGGTACTTGTATCTGGCAAACATAATTCATGTTCGACTGTTCGGGCCAGCACAACAGCAACTGCACAATTAAATTTCCTGATGACATCTCCTCTAGTCTGATATCTAATAATCTCTTACTAAGATTTGATCAAACATTTGTTATAAAGAATGTCAGGGCCAATCTCAGATAGTGACTTAAAGGACAGTTGAAAAAATGAAAACTGTCATCATTAACTCATCATTATATCAAAATTATTAACCTCAAATTGTTCTGAACCTATATGACTTTCTTATTTCTGTGGTTCTTGTGTAACATGAAAAAATTGTCAGTATGTCTATACTATACATACAATAAAGGTTAATGGGATCTAATGATGTTTGAACCCATTTTTTTTTTTTTTTTTTTTTTTTTTCAAACGATCTAGTTCAGAAGAAAAGAAGTCACACCGGTTTTAAAACAGCATGACAGAACATTCATTTTTGTGTGAACTGTCCCTTTAATTGGGAACAAAAATATCACTTTCACTTTTTCAGTGATCATATTTCTGGAAGTACAGAATATTTCTCATTAAATTGTTCCATTAGAATTTCAACATATTCTTCAGTAAAGACCACTTGAACCAAACAAACCAGCTCCAAGATGAATGACAACATTAGAATATTTAATTATTTATTAATTTATTTAACAAAAATATATTAAATATATTACAATATAAACAATTTTATTTCACAACATTTTATTTAACAACAATTTAAGTGTATTTATTTATTTTTATCATCAAATAAATGCAGCTTTGGTGAGCATAATAATAAAACGTTAAAAACATTAAGAAATCTTACAGACCCCAAACATTTTATTTTATTTATTTATTTATTTATTGTTTGTTTAAGTTCACACCCAGTAACCACTGTGGGCTTACATAGCGGGATTTAGTGTGGTTGGCAACATTTAGGATTATGAAAGGAGTCACTGGTTCAAAAATGTTTAACAAAGTCTGATATAAGGCAAGATTATTTATTTATATATTTATTTTTAAAGCTTATTTTCATAAATTGTATTGATTAATGGCAGATGTGTTTCTTTTAAACAGTAAATTAAGCCTGCACTTCCCAAACTTCCCAAATCATATGAATATTGTTATTATTCTTGTAGTTTCTGCTGTATCTGTTATTATAGTTAGACCTAACGTGTCCTCTGTAAATTCCTCTGTAAGTTGATTAAAGTTTTAGATCCTGCATACTGTAAGAGCATAAATAGCATTTTAGAATCTGCTTTGTGTTGATTAATGTGTAGTTGTAATATCTTGATCATACTAAATGCTGCAGAACTAATGACCTAGCACTTACAGAAATGATAGACAGCACTTTAAACAATGTGTTTTAAAATTAGAATGGATTCTTGGCCAAATAAAGAAGGTAACAAACCACATTCAGTCTGTTGAATGTTTAAAGACCAAATGTTGAAAATAAAGTTTGATCACAAAATCTATTTGCCTTGTTGATTCCGATGGTGTTTAGCTCTATAATTGTCACAATACAACAAGCAACAAAACAACGAGAAGACGCAGTAGCACAAAAAAAACAAAATACTTTAATGATATAAAAATAAAACAGAATACAACTCTGGAACGCAGGAGGACATAAAGACATATAACACCGGATACTCAAGACTACAAAACACAGGGCTTAAGTAACAAGGGAGGAAAGAGTGAATCAACATAACAAGGTAATTAAACACAGCTGGATACGAATTAACATAATCAGGACAGGAAACATGACCAAATAAGAAAAACAGGAACTAAGACAGGGGTAAAACAAGGAAACACAAATCCACAACACTGACAATAACATTGCTCTAATGTTTCCATGAGATTTGATAATTTTTCCAGTCCAAATATAGATCCCAAAAATGGTTTTCATATCGTCCCATCAGCTTCGTCATTATTCACAGTAATCATTAGATTATTTTATAATGCGATCCCTCACCCAATGGGAGCCTGCATTTTTCCTCCTCATTCTTATTTTTACCACCATCATCTGTTATTTCTGTCAGCCTCAACGAAATATTATTGCATTCTTCTTTAACTATCATAAATTCCTGTGTTCTTAGGAAGCTCGCCATTCTTACAAGGTGTCATGGTTACACAAAAAGAGTCCAAATATCTTGCACTACAAAGCAAGTATTTTTAGCTCAAAGAAGGCCAATCGTTTCACAGCAGATATTTTTAGAGGCACTTATCAAAATTTCATTTTCAGAATCAGAATCAGAAAGAGCTTTATTGCCAAGTATGCTTGCGCATACAAGGAATTTGTTTTAGTGACTTTAGTAAAAAAAAAAAAAAAAAAAAAAAAATATATATATATATATATATATATTTGGGGGTGGAGACTTTCTCCTGAAGTCCACAATCATATCCACAGTTTTGAGCGTGTTCAGCTCCAGGTTGTTAAGACTGCACCAGACAGCCAGCTCTTGTCTGTAAGCAGTCGCCGTTCTGGATGATACCGATGACTGTAGTGTCGCCTGCAAACTTCAGGAGCTTGACAGAGGGGTCTTTAGAGGTGCAGATCAGATTTTCACTGCAGTCACCCGGATCCAGTACGCATCCAGCCCAGATGGTGGATCAGCACCTAGAGATGACCTCTACAGCCCTGAATGTCAGCAGAGACCAGGACAACAAGATGAGCCCCAAAGACAGATCCCCAGTGAAGACCTTGTCTCCTAGACGACAAGACCACATGAACCAGATGAGTCCTCCGCACAATGTGACTTTGCTGCAGCCTGGAATCGAACTGCTGGTTTCGTTTGGCTAGAGGAGAACTGGCCCTCCGAGTCTGGTTTCTCCCAGGGTTTTTTTTCTCCATCCTTGCTGCTGTCACCTCTGGCTTGCCTAATTGGAGACACTTAATATCCAGCGATATTGCAGACTTGACTGCACAGATATTATTTAAAAGAACTGAGCTTGATGATTACATCACTGAATTCAATGATGAACTGCCTTTACCTGAAAATTGAGTGTTTATTATTGTCATTTTGCATTATCGACACACTATTTTCCTATTTAATACTGTAAAGTGCTTTGACACAATCTGAATTGTTAAAAGCGCTATATAAATAAAGGTGACTTGACTTCATGTGGATAGTTTCACAGTCCATTGAGTCCTACTAAAGCTTTAGTTTCATACAGTAGTTTTTGTACTTCACGTTTTTAACCTCACTTCAACCGAGTTCACCTACCCTGTGGTAATGTCAAGTTTGTAGGCGTATAACACTCATCTTTTCTTCCTTTACTCATTCACTTTGTATCCCATGTTGGAGGAAGGAGAGGAAGGCCGATAAACATCTCGGTGAGATGGTTTCTGCCATCATTATTGATGTCCAGCTCAGTTTATCCCTCATGGGGAAAGAAGCTTTTCTTCCATGTATTTTGTTCCTCTCAACTCACTCCTCTTGTTCATGCTCTGCTCAATCTCTGGTGCATTTAGACCTAAATCCATCCCATTGTTCACTGGAATCGTTAAAAAGACGGATTATCGGAATTACAAGGTGGTAAACTGCGTGGGTGCCTTAAGAGTCTGGTAGTTTTAAATGTATGACAGTGGATGAGGCAATAGAAGAAAATAAATGTTTGTGAGCTGATTTCAAATCAACAAGCTAACACTTCAGGTTGTGGTTTTAAAGACATTCTGAAAAACCTCGAAGCGATTTTCATGTCAAAAATTCCCCCAGAGGAGGAACTGCTCCACATTCTGATGGGTTTTGAGTCGAGGCTCATACCCTGGAGAGACTAAAGTCTTTTGAGACCCCAGACATCCAGTTTAAATGGCTGATAATCTAATATAAAAGAAAGTGTCAGGAATGCAATTTGGCTCTGAGAAGCTCCATAGGGCATGATTGTATTGTAGCCAAATCAACTTAGTTTCCCCATTGTTTCTTTCTGCTCTCTGTTCTTCTTTTCAATATTGCATTGACAGGAGCAGAGCACATCCTAATATTTTCATGTGTCTGTCATTCATTTTAATAACGATTTAGCTGTGCAGCATTTGCCATTTAGGTTTAAGATATTCTGTATTATGTCCCTGCAGTACTGTTTATGTTCCATGAAATTAAAAAAAAAACAATTTCTTATACATATAAGCTAAGGGGGGGATGGAATTGAAATGGTAGACAAGTTATTGTTCTACCCTTTTGGTTTTTGAAAATGTGTATATACACAAAATGTAAATGTAATGTTATTTTTTTTTCTCCATATATGTTTTTGATGTAATGGTTAGTTAAGCAGCTAAAATGTATATGCATATGTGCACATGTGATTCTGTATTTTTATATAAACACTTTATTAATAATAATTATAATCCATTACTGTAAAAGCTTCCCATAAGAAAATAGCCTGCACTGGGAATAGTTGAAAGAAAACATGAATATGTATTATTGTTTATGCATCTGACAGTATAGATAAAAAGATAGTCTCACAGGTCTTTATCACATTTGGCAAGTCTTTGCGCCCAAGCTTTTCTTTTAGATTTTCATCCATGGCATTTTGACATCAGATAGTCGTAAACAAGGATCTTTAGCATTGCACTAATTAGCTTGCTGCCATGGCTCTGTAATTAGTACACAAGCAGTGTCTCTCAGATCTCTGGAGTTACATCAAAAGGAAATCTCTCTCAATTAGAAGCTGTGCTCCTGTGTAATTTCGCCTTTGTTTACCTTTGCTGCTGCTCTTTCAAGCCTTTTTATCTTCACCCTAAGGTTCAAATGGAGCTGGCGGCTAGTATCAGGGCTAACTGTTATTTTATCATCACCTTTGATGGTAGAGTGTCATGAAAGCTGTCAACCCATTAGTGTTTCCTTTTCTGTTGTACGACTATGTCAGAGGGGCTCAGATCTAGATACAGCAACTGTATTGACTAAAACCCACATAGCAAACGGACTTGGCCCAAATGTGGCCTCAAGCTGGCACTGCTGGCATCCTGTCGGCAATGGCATGTACCCTTTCAGCCAGAGCTGGGCCATGTGTGGCAATGATGGCACGGCGTGGATCATGGCAAACAGATTGTTGGTTGGGAGGAGTGTGGCCCAGATCAGTCCAGTGATCATGTGGCCCAAATCAGGCTATGATCTGGCAGCATATTATGTGACCCATGATAAACAAGATAAATGCAATATTGCATGATAATGGTTAAATGATCACATACATTTTTAATGAAGTGTAGTATTGTTTAAATATAGTATATACTTTCATAAATATAGTCTGTCAAAACAGAATGAACATAATCATTTAAAAATTAAGCAAATCAGTAAATCAGTCAACTGCATTATACTGCACTTAATTATCATTTTATTACATTTTATATTATTATTCTTGGTACAAATAATCTTAGAATCCTTACATAAAGAGAGCAAGAGAGAGAGAGAGAGAGAGAGAGAGAGAGAGAATTTACAACTCTACAATTGCAATGCATCGTCATTTGGAATACTCTGGTACTGCTCTTTGACATCTGCAATAAATTCATATGATTAAGTTGCATGTGTCTATCTGTTACATTTCTCTTATTGACTATATTTTCTACACTCACTCTTGTGAGTACTTTATTTGCAGAGTTTGTGTGTACACTACCGAAGCATGTCACAAAATGAAAAATGGCGATTATAGTAATACACAATGCAATAATATGAAATATTAAGATTCTGTATTAGTTCTGGGTTATATAAGGCTCAAGTGTGGCTCAGATTTGGGGATTTACTTAAGGCTGAGAATTGGTACCAATAATAAAACCTGTTTTGGCCAAGTTCAGGGCCAGCTAAGGGTGATTAACTGGCTGAGATTCGGGCCGGTTATGGCCCATGTGTGGCCCTTGTCTTTAATCCAGTTCTGGGCCACTTCAGGGCCATCCTTCTTTGCAGCACTTGGGCCGAGGGAAAAGTGATTGTGTGGCCCGGATCTGGGCCAGAAAACATTTGCTATGTGTGAATTATGTAACATGCTATTTTGGTAACTGGACTTGTGAGCTTATTTTGGTTTTGAGCCTTTGACCTTGGAAAGAGGACAAATAATCAGAGAGAGAGAGAGGGCGGTTGGAAATGAGGCACATCATAGGCCACATTTTAACTTAACACAGATGAGCTCCGTAGCTCACAATATATGAACTGCTGGGCTTCAACACTAATGGTTTCTTTTGTAAATAATAATAAAAAATAAAAAGTTTAATAAGTTAAAAAGTTTGGTGTCGGAAGAAATATGTTTTTGAAAGAAGTCTCTCTTATATCAATACAAAAGGCAGTATAAATAAACTATTTTACTTAATATTTGTCACGCCGATGACATCAATAGTACAGAGTGCTAAGTTGCTTCTCTAATAAAAACTAAAAAAAAACCCACACAAAACCATTCACTATGTAACCGTGATACACACTAAACGTAAGCTTACACTGTGCTAGGTTCGAAAGGAGCTAAGTGATATAAACTGTACCCATAAAAGGAAATATCAGACCAGGTAAGTAGTAACCAGTAACTTTTACTCACATTAAGTTGCAAAGTTACTCACATTAAGTTGCAAATAACAGTTGAAACACAATTGTATAACATGTATATGAAAAAAAATAAAAAATAAAAAATGGGCCCTTTAAAATAAATGAGTCTCTGCTTTTGTCCTTTTGTAATCGTTAAAGTCTGTTTTGTGATCACTTTCTGTATTAATCAATCCTGTCAATAGTTCGGTGTCAAAAGTGTATGTCACCAGTTCTGTGACAGTTCCTCTTTTTAAAAGGAAGTTTGCACTTGGATGAAAGTGGGTACCAGCTCAGGCGACTGATACTTTCCTACCACCAGAGGAAAACGTTCGATGAGTTGGTCTGCGTCTCTTCACAATCACACTGGGAGGCTCGCCATCGATAGAGAAGGATCTTCCAAGTAGTTTTCACTCTGTTCATAAGACCTGACCTGTTTATTTCAAACAGAAAATTTAAAATAATGTTCTATATATGTTGTACAACAGACATACTAAAGCATAACAACCATGTAACATTAAGAATCACATGCTGCATAACACTAAATGATCACATGTTCAGGCCTATTTATCACACTTTAGTTCAACTTCAAATCTCAACTCAATTTCTAGAATATAACATACACAACCTTATACTTAATTAATAACAGCTGATAATAAATCAACAAAAATGGCATACTCTTATATCCCTGGATTAGAGAAAAACTGTAAACAATACAGGCTCTACATAAATTAAGTTGCAACACATAGCTGTAGTTGCAATATTAATACTCTTATTTTAGTACCCTTTTTAAACAAAATGTTTTATCTACTCAAAGCAGAATTTAAACATTAAAGTTTAACATTTCCACTCACAACATTAAAATAAAATCATCATAGAAACCATATAGTATTTTTTTATAACATTCCCTTCAATAGAAATGCTGTGTAATTCACTCAGCTATTCCTTAAAACAAAACAAATGAACAATAAACAGCTGTGTTCAAGTAACTTAAATATCAGCTTACTATTTCTGTACTCTTTATAAGCTTTGTATCACAGTTAGCAAGCGATATTAACATCATGCAGTTCACTAGCTTACCGAGACAAATACAGGTGGAAAACGGAGTTTTCCAAACTCTCGGTTGCTCCTCCTTATTCTGTCTTCTGTATTGGTTCTTTAGCTTGCTAATACACTCACTTTTATCACTCTGTTAACTTTATATCTGTAAATTTCCTCTCGTTTCCCGTCGCCATCAATCGTGTTCGTCTTCTCTCTTTCTCTCACATACTCGCGAGCATGGTTGAATCACGCAATTTGCCTCGTCTCCTGTCAATCATGTTCAGCTAGGGGAGGAACTATCACTGCTGATTGGCTGATTTCTTCCTAAGGGATATTACACTATTTTGGCTGTTTTTTTCCTTAAAGGGATATTACACTATTTTAATACAATTTTAAAGTAATTTTAACCCTGTATTGCCACTGGGTTACACTTCCTATGTAGAGTTTCCAAATCAGCCACTTAAAAGCTTTCATTTCAGACAGAAAGCTGCTTTAGAGAAGGCCTATGCAGGCAGTAGATAGTGAGTCAGCTCAGATGTTACAGCAAAAGCATGGTCTGAGGTGTCTTAGCAGGTTTAGTCTGGTCTGGCCTGCCATTTGATTTCTAATATCAATGGTAGGACTAGACGAAATGGTCCTTTTAACAAATCCAGTGATTTAAAATTCTTGACAGGGGACTGGTCAATATTTAGGATCCATGCCATAACACCTCTGTTCAGCACTTAGAGGAAGTTCACCTTAAAAAGGAAACTTCTGTCAGTATTTACTCATTTAACGCGACCTCATTATAATATTGTTTGTCACCCAATTTGATAACTTTATGTGAGGAACAGACTGAAACCTTTCTCTCCTTTCATTTTTTCCCCTTTGTTCCTTCTCATAGGATTGTCTTTTCCATTTGCCCCCCTTATAGTAACAGTCACAGATTCTGCTGTTGTCGTGGGAACTGCCACTAAACATCAAATACGCAGTATGGATGGAACGTCCACGGCGACAGGTGGCATGAAGGTAAACACCTGCTGGTCGCTCCAACATTACCGTGAGGCTTTCTCTGGGGTCAACACTCTGTCTAAGTGACCAAATAATGACCTCTCACTGCTGTGACATATTTCCCATCTCTCTGGTGTTTTCTGCCTCTGGACCAACAGCGGATTTGTGAGCAGCTTTTGGAGTTGCTGACAGTCAGACATCTCAAAGTACTCTTTATTTTTATTTTTTTTGAGAGGAACTGCTGCGAGAACAAAATAAGTAGTGGAAGTTTGACAGGAGGGACTCACCCACAAGAGTTTGGATGGAGAAAAGGTTCTTTGGCTTGTTTAGAAAAAAATAGAAACTCAAATTTGATAGAACCAATTCCCCTAAAAAAAAAAAAAAAGTCCCTTACTTATTTTTCTCAAAAAAAAAAAAAAAAAAAGTCATACTGCTTTGGGGCGATATGAAGGTAAGTAATCAATAACATAGTTTTAGGAAGTATTAAATCTGAAACATTTAATAGAGATGCAAACAGTATTTTCATTGCAAATCAGAGGAATGGCATGTTTTTCTGTGGTCTCAGGGAGTGGAAAAATAGTTTGAAACAATGACACAGGCAAAGTGACAACATCTAAAACACATGATCCACGAATACGATTCAAACTGACATGCTTGTCTTTTTCGCTCATGCTGAGCACAGTGTTTTTTAGTACAGAAAATATGCAACATGGCCCTCAAAAGTTTCCGAACCCTCTGCACAGATGGTTGATCAACAATCTTTTCTGTCCAATTAACAGCACAGTCTTTATTCACAGGTGTATGTAGAGTTTACAAGAATTATCTTTTAATTCATATAGAGACACCCAGACTGGTTAATAGCTTGAAACAACACACAATGAATCTTAGACAGCTGTGAAGGAAAATCGAGTGATGCTAGATGAAGAGATTACAAGAGTCCAGTGGCCAAATGATGCTATCTGTGCAGACAATGCCCATATGGAGGTGCAGATAACTCAGAGATGGTAAGAAATCTCAATTCAGTGAAGGACAAAGCCATTTATTTTCTTCACAATGGAATTCATATAAGATGTTTTGAGTTACAGATGCCTGCTGGTTATCATAACCAATTTTTTTTTTTTTTTTTTTTTTACTGCATTCTGTCAGAATGAGAGCCCAAACAGTAAAAAAAAAAAAGAAGAAAAAAACAAAAAACACCACAATAATCCACAAGTAATCCACGTGACTCCAGTCCATCATTCAACATCTTGTAAAGTGAAAAGCTGCATGTTTGTAAGAAACAAATCCATCATTAAAGCAGTTTCACTTTAAACTGTCACTTCTAGCCAAAATACCAATCCGTAATTTATAATAACGCTTCCTCCACTGAAAATTTTGAACTGTTTTTGCTTGTAAATGGTGCTTGATCTGTGCATATTTCTCTCCTGATTCAGATGAAATGTCTTTTTAATTGGAGAAAGCAATATCATTGATAAAGGACTTGTTTAAAGTTACAATGTGTTAATGATGGATTTGTTTATTATAAACATGCAGCTTTTTGCGTCACAACATGTTAACTGGACTGGAGTGATGTGGATTACTTGTGATGTTATATCAGCTGTTTGGACTCTCATTCTGATGGCACCCGTTCACTGCAGATGATCCACTGGTGAGCAAGTGATGTAATGTTGATGAAGAAACAAACTTATCTACTTTTGGATGGCCTGAGGCCTATGTAAATTTTCTGCAAAATTTATCTTTGGGTGAACTGTTTGTTCAACCATCTGCTTTTTTCTGTGGTATCAATAGTTAAATCTGGTGCAGTTTTATTTTTTCAACAGAAACTATGTAAATCATCATCCGCATTACTTGTATCCAAAGTAGGAGCTCGGTTATTCAGCCTAAAATCTCATTTTGTGTTTCACGGATGAAAGAAAATTATACAGGGTTGAGGCTTGAGTAAATGATGACAAAATGGTCATTTTGGGGTGAACTATTTCTTAAACATTTCAATTGAGAATGGGATGAGTATTGTTAATGTGGCTGTCATATTGTGCTTTGGGAAGCGCGTGAATGCAGGTGCAGAGCTGGCGCACATAGCGTTTAATGGGACCGACATGAATGGAGCAGCATAGTCTTGCTGTCAGCAAATGTGTTTCATAATGTTCATAGTGTTGGCATGTGGTCTAAAAATCACAAGAAGGAAAATATTAAAGGTTATTAACTGCCTCCATATGTGACTCTCGGTTGACAGTGATGGAGCGAGGGGAGAGAGAAGATATCACATTCTCCATCAAATCTTTTCACTGAATTGGCCTCCAACCTGGATAATGTACTTGGAAGTTTTAATTAATTCATACAGTGCAGATAAAAGCTTACTGACATTTTCGAATGTGTCTGGAGACATAAATCAGAAAAGTATGTTGCATGTTTCCCTTTCCTGCACAGATCAGAACAATATACATTCCTTATTTTAATAGTCTATCATAGAGGATTAGGATTAGTGTAGTTTTACATATTCCAGGAAAATACAGTTGCATATGCATAAAGTTTTGCATTCTCAAATTTCATTGCTGCAGGTTAAAAAAAAAAATCACTGTAGTTGCAGGTGGCACTTAATGTGCATTAACTAAGTTTAATTGTACAATAAGTAATGCATTATTTTTCATTCAGAAGATTTGGAATATAGCACACAACTTGTATGGAAAGAGCAGCCTGATGATGAGTAGATAATGACAGATATTTGATGTTCACATGACACTTTCCTACAGACTTTAGTTCCAACTCTGATCAAATTTCATCAAAGAATCCTGAAATGAAATGTTTCACAGTTTAAATTGTTTAATAAATAAATATTAAGCAGCACAACTGTTTTCAGCATTGATAAAAATAAAGAAATTTTCTTGAGCAGCAAATCAGCATATTATAATGATTTCTGAAGGATCATGTGACACTGAAGACTGGAGTAATGATGCTGAACATTCAGCTTTGCATCACAGGAATAAATTACATATTTTAAATTGTAATATTTCGCAATAATCCCGTTTTACTGTATTTTTGATCAAACAAATGCCTTGGTGAGCATAAGAGACTTTATTCAAACGTATAAAAAAAGCATTTTGAAAGGTAGCCACAAAATTCCTTGCATAATACTCATTTTTAGTTCTATTCGGTGGACATTATTATTGTTTTTGGTTTTGCAAATAGACAGGGGAGTACATTATTGCATGGTTATTATATATATTTAATTCATAATAAAATTAAGGCAAATAAATATCAGATTCAAGCAAATGACTGGACACCAACCTTGGACATCAACCAAAGAAATGGGAAGTGTTAACCCTGCTAACTGTCCTCTTACTTTAAAATAAAGCCCATTTATCTATTTGCTTCCTAGCTATATTTGCTGACTATTATTTGCATATAGAGCTGTTGTTTTCCCTCTTTGCATGGGTCAAAACAAACCTATGACCCATTTGTGGGTCACAACCCGCTAGTTCTGTGGATGATGCTAACAGCTGCAGGTGTAGCTAGTGTTGTTATACATAATAAACAATAGCATATATCTTTTTTTTTTCTTTTTTTCTAAAAGAATCCGCAAGAAGCAGAATAACTTGCCACTCACATTTGCATCATCCAACGCATAATTGTATTTTCGAGAAGCGGATCTGTCTAGTCATTATTATCTCCATCTCTGATAATTCAGATCATATTTTTTTCTTAATGAGAGGATGTTAAAACAATTCTCCCGCAACATTTGTCACATTTCACAGCGGCTGAAATCCTGCTAATGGATAAAGCAGTTTAATGTTGAAGGGATACAAGAGGAGCACTTGTGGTTTATCAGGAAGATATCAGACACAGCTCTATAATTACAACACAATGGCTCACAGACAGAACAGTAGGGGATAAAAGCTCAAAAGAAACATTTTCATCAGCAGTCCAAAAGCCTTTTTTTTCTGAAGCACATGGGTAGAGAGAAAAGAAAAGAGATGAAGAGAGAGAGACAATAAGTAGAAAGGACAGGGTGAAAGAACAAGCAAACAACACCTGCTGTAAGTCACTAAATCTGTCTTGACTGATGGCTTAAAAGGGGTTCCCGTGCCTCTGAAAAGCTGAAATGCCTGTAATATCAGAAGGGGAGGGCAAGTCTTGTCCCTAACATGCCTATCAATTCGAGATGTGGGCGTCAAAGCTTTATTATTTTCCCACTTCTAGCCGGATGAAATGGTACCTGTGAGTACAATAGTTCTAGAATCAGAATAGCTTTAAGAAGCCAGAATGTGTTGAAACGGCGGTGTACTGAGAGTTGGTGGAAAGTTGTGTTGCTGATTCTTGAACTGTGCACTTTGTCGTAGCACATCTATTTGCGAGTATGCTGTCATTACTTTGTCAACGCTTGAGGAAAATAACCCAGCGTGATGACAAGAAACTCAAAAGCTGACTTTTTGGGTGACATGATTGTGTTGATGCATTCGTGGGACCATCTGTCACAAGTCATGTCACACACGTCAAAGCACTGCCATTGCAGAACTGAAGCTGTTCCTGGTCTTGATGTCATATCAGCAAAGATGTGGTTTGGAAAAAAAATGAAAATTCTGTCATTTACTTACCATCGTGTCATTTTAAACAATTTAATGTCATTCCAGCTCCTTTTTTTTTTTCATATTCATCCATGATGGTGAGTCAATAATGGCTTTTTTTGGTGGACGCTATCCTTAAGGTTTCATGAATGTATTTGAGTGAATAATTGATTTGAGCACTTTTGCATCAGCATGATTTCTAGGTGAATAAGCCCACTGACTCAAAGATAGTGGCAAGGTTATTTAATGACATTGTTTTAAAATATGGTCGGAGATACACCATTGCCTTGATATGCCCCAGAGGAACCTTGGGATTATGGTTTTAATTGTGCCTTATGGAGGAACAGATTTCCTCAAGAGCAAAAATCATGAATTATTTATATTGGGAGTTTATGATGATGAATGGATGAGACCATGAGTATGACCTTGTCAAACTACCTTATCCACGTTTCCGTAGCAACATGAACGAACAGATCAGGGTAGCAGTAGCATGAAACCGAATGAAGGTCATGACATTCCTCCACCCCTCAACCGGACGTTTTATTTCATAGTTTCTGAAGAATTTCTAGAATGTCATTAAAGGAATAGTTCACAAACCTATTAGTTTAAACTATTAGTATAAAAAGGAATAGTTCTTGTTCAGTATACAGAAATACAGGTTTGGAATGACTTTATGGTGAGTAAATAATGACACCATTACCTTTTGGAAAACAAGTTTAAGAAAAAGAAAAAGAAAAATACTTTTTTTTTCAGATTTTTTTAAATTTATTTAATTTATTTTTTATTCAGAGCAAAAACGTATTCATTCTACAGATGTGGGTCTCTAGGCAGCAATTGTGCGTGTGAAATCATTAGACCGCTGTTATTCGTGGACACATGGGTTGTGAGCTTGCTATAGGAAAGTGTGCCTTCATTACAGGTGAGGCAAGCAACAAGTTCCATGACTACACTGACTGTTCCGCGTTAATAAGTGCCATACTTTTTCACATAGATGTGGTGCTATGAAAAGGGCTTAGCATTTTAAATAGCACCTCACTAATTAATGCCTTTGGCCATTCACATATGCCAATCTTTTTGTACTTGTATGCCATGCTTGTAAAAGTACAGTTGCTATGACATTCATTTTTTATCTATTCTAGCTTCTCGCTGAATGTATATTATACTCATGAAAGGAAACTGAAGCTCATAGTTAATTAAAAGATGGCCTCTTTAACCTTGATGGCCACAGAGAACAAATGATAAAACTATTGTGACGTGGGGAAGAATCACTCGACAAGTTTTGGTTTCGTGAACAACAAAGGCCCCGGAGGGTGGATTTTTATTTACAAACAAAGTGCAGGGTGGCAAGCCGGTGTGGGTAGGCTGGTGCTCAACGGTGCTCTTCAGTGCTCAATCCAAGGGAAAGTGGGTGTCCCAAACGTGCTCCAAAAGTGGTGGGCTGTCGGTCACTCGCTGCTTTCTGGAGAGAAAATGAAAGAAAGGGTTAGTCCAGCGTTTCATCGGCTCGAGACCAGTGTCTGTCTTGTCTGCTCAGTAGGTGCTGTTTTAAGAGCCGTGTTCTAGCGAGATGCAGCGGCGACCGATCAGCCGGCGGTGAGGACGTGCAGGTGTGCCTCATTGGTTGCCAGGGCAACGCTGATTCCTCTAGGATGCTCGTCACACTATCCACATGTATTTCATTGCCAATGGGAGGGATGAGGTTTTGTGATGCCAGACTGGGTCAATGGTTACATTTTAACAGCACAGTAAAAAAAAAAAAGAAAAAAAAGAGTATTAATATTTCATATACCAGATGACCTGTCAGGATCTAGAACAATTAGAACAAAAGATTTGTTTTATTATTATTAAATATTTCACACTAAAATTAATATGCTGTCATTATTTACTCCCTCATATCATTCTAAACTGGCATTAATTTATTTAAATATTTAATGTTTTATCTTTTAAGAGTATTTATTATAGTAATGTTTTCATATAACCAACAGTGTGTGTGTGTGAACAGGTTGATTAACTTATATATATAAAATATATATTAAACTTTCCTAAACTTTATTATAAATAATTATTAATAATAAAACTAAAATATAAAACTATATTTAATATTACTATAATTAATATTAAACTATATTTAGTTTATTTGAATATAAAAAAGTTTTTAATTTTAATAAAACTCTTTAAAAAATGTTTAATATGCAATATTAATGAAAAAAAATTATGATGGATTTGGGTTTTTTATATTATTAATTTTTAGTATTCAGTACTAGTGTCATAGTATAATTTAGTATTAAGTATTGTTATTAAATAAAATATTTGAAGTTATTATTTACCGAAAATCCATTTTATTCACCCTTAGTGCATTAACAAATGGTGTTAACATTTTAAACCTTGCACAATCAAAATCTTTTTAATCTGAACTTGACTATATATATTTCTCTCTCTCTCTCTCTCTCTCTCTCTCTCTCTCTCTCTCGCTCTCTTGCTCTCTCTCTCTCTTTCTCCACTCTCAGAAAAAAAGAAAAGGTACGAAAGCTGTCACTGGGGTTGTACCTTTTCAAAAGGTACACTTTTGTACCTTTTAGGTACTAATATGTACACTTTAGGTACTTACAGTATATGTATCTTTAAGGTACCAATATAGACTCTTTAGGTACAAAAGTGTACCTTTTTAAAAGGTACCGCCCAGTGACAGCTTTTGTACCTTTTTTTCGGAGAGTATATATATATATATATATATATATATATATATATATATATATATATATATATACTTTAAATATATCATTGTGAATGTATGAAACTTTTTTAGGTATCATAGAACTGTTGTCTGAGTTCTGCAGCATTTCCTCTGAAACAGGAAATCACTGCAGCGAACGGTGACCATGACTCAGTTCCCACTATCAAGGACATCTGCACTGTGCTGTGTGTATGAAGGGCCTGAAGCGTGGGGAAAGATCGCTGTTACCTGCCACATGATCTGTCCATTACCACCTGGAAAAGAAAAGGTTACTAGGGTTTCAGGCCAAAACAAGCAGACTAAGTAACAGTTTTCTTCCTGTAGGCTGTCACACTGCTCAACAACTCCTGCTCAAGCTGTCTGAGCTAATCATTCTGCAGAACCCCCCTCATGCACGTATGCTGCCTCTGACTCTATTTTTAAACTCCCTCTTCACTGCGCTATTCAGGTTTGTGCCAGCGACTGTTTTTTTTTTTTAATTTTTTTTTTTTATTTTACAGACAATTTCTAGGCACATACCTTAAAACTAACCATTGCTGTTGGTCAGGAAAATAGATCAAGGAACACTGAAGACACGCTGACCTTTTGCTAAAACATGTCCCTATGGCTGCTGTACTGGAAGTTAAAAGAACAAGTTCATTTAAAACACACTGACCTTTTGTGGTTACATGCCCCAGTCATGTGAGCTGATACGGGGTAAGTTGTCACAGTGAAACTGCATTTAACAGCTATTTAGTTTGCATAGGCTTTTTAGCTAAATTTTATGAAGTTTTAAAAGTTAACAGAACAAATTCAACCATTGTTTTCGACAAAGTCGTCTCTTATGCTCACCAAGGCTGCATTTATTTGATCAAAAATACAGTAAAAAACAGATATACTGTGAAATATTTGTAATTCTAAATTTAAAATAAGTTATACAGTATATATACAACTTGTAACTTGTGTACACACACACAACTGTTCAGTAGTTTTTGTTTGTTTGTTTGTTTGTTTTACTCACCAAGGCTGCATTTATTTGATCAAGAACAGTAAAAATTTAAAAAAAATTATAACAGTTTGCAGAAACTATTTTCTATCTGAATATATTTTGGAATGTAATTTATTCTTGTGATGCAAAGCTGATTTTTCAGGAGCCATTACTCCAGTCTTCAGTGTCCCATGATTCAAAATAACTGTCACTTTTGAGCAATTTAAAGCCTTATTGGTGACCCTGAACTTTTTAACAGAATATTGTAATTAATCGTGTAGCTGGACGTTTGAAACCAACATACTGAAGTACTGCAAGAGAAAATACTATTTCTGAGATACTGTACATGTGACAACTAGCCCCGTGTTCCGCTATATCTCCTAATATCTCATCATATCACATTTTTCTTACACTACATTTCACAATAGGATGAATGACTCCGAGGCTGTTTCATTTAACTTGACCAAGAGCATTTTCTTAGACTTCAAGCTTTTGTTGCAGACTCGAGTCCCTTTGCTGATTGAAGTAATATTTCTAAATCACTTACTTCTCCAATTCTTCTTGGTTCCGGTGGTACTTAGGGGCATTTTAATTAAATTAGGCTCAAATTGTCTTGCAGTCATTTTCACTTAGACCATCAAGAATGGGCCTTGGTTTGTGCTCTTCGTGAACCCAATTAAATCTAATATAATTTTATAGCTGCAGAGCAGAATTATTGAGCAGTCATAATTTATCTGTTCATCTCGCCTAGACAATATCTTATTCAGACATTATTTATTTTAAGGACCGCAATGGAACTCTGCAAGTCTGTGAGTTATTGTGTTAGCTTTGACAAGTTGAAGATGCATCTTGCTGTTATTGTGAAGTAAACCAAAATTGATATTACAAAGAGCTCATAATATTCATAATTATTACTTTAATTTAGCACAGCTACTTCATAACCACAAAAGTAATTTACTCTTCATGGTTAAACAGCATTAAAGTGATCATACCATGACTGCATCTGAGAGATTATTAGTATTTTTTTCCCTCTTTACTTAGCTAATGAGAATGGAACATAAATCTTTACTTAATACAAAAGCAATAAAAATGTTAGCTTTTAGTGTTCAATTATCTGAGTGCTTGAGACGTGTCTCGCAGAAAATATTGCCAGTGTGGGAAGTGTGAATGTTTATGCTC
Organism: Cyprinus carpio; assembly: GCF_018340385.1. NCBI lineage: Eukaryota > Metazoa > Chordata > Actinopteri > Cypriniformes > Cyprinidae > Cyprinus > Cyprinus carpio. Next base: position 22,923,099 of record NC_056583.1, read on the forward strand.
TTCGGCCATGAGTTTTTGTCTGAATTATGAAAATTATGGATTATGAAGTCAGATGGTAAATTAGTAAAATGTTGATTGACATTCATATGGCCTTCATGTGTAAGCATAGACCTGATTTTGCAGAAATGTGGCATGTTTGTAAATGCTGGAATCACTGTTAAATGAATCTGTGGCTCTGTTTACATCTGGTATTAACATCTGCCTCCAGTGGTCTGGTAACAGATTTCTGTTTACACCTGGTATTTATTTACATGCATCTCAGATGCGTCTCCTGTGACCAATCAGATTTAATCAGGAGAGGCCTTTGATTTCATGAATACATACATTGCTTGCTATAACAGTCTGCTGTAAGTCGATAACGGGTGAAAATCATACAAGCAAGACAGCACACTGTTGCTAGATTTTTATATGTATGTATGTATTTATTTATTTATGTATTTTTCATCTTACCAGTAGAATTCCCATTGTTATTTTAGCACAGCAGCTGTATTAACTGAGTTTTGCTTGCATGCTTCACATGATCTTTTTTTTTTTTCACAGATGCTTTTTATTCAAACCGTGTTGGGAGAAAAATACTTAAAACAGATGGTTTGCTGGTCTCAGCTGGTGTAAGTTAGTTTTACTGTACATTGTTTAAACTAGTTTGGATCCTGGCCAAGGTTGTATTAAGCTGGTATAGATGATCTAAAAAGTGCATGAAACCCCAACAGACCAACCTGAAAAAGCTGCGAGACCAAGTAAGACCAGCTAAGACCAACAAACAAGCTTAGGCTAGTTAGATGTCAGGCATGTCCAAGATCTTTTCTGTAGTCTTGTGTACAATACCATTCAAAAGACTGGGGGAGGATATATATTTTTTAATATATATATATGTATATATATATGTGTGTATGTGTGTGTGTGTGTGTGTGTGTGTATATGTATGTATGTGTATATATATATATATATATATATATATATATATATATCCCTCCAGGATAGTGGTTCACAAATCTTTTTGGACCTATTTATATCCTGTGACACTATAAATATTTTATTCTGAAAACTTAAGATTTTTTTCCCCCTTTTCTTTGTCTGCTGCTTATCACAGTGTGAATAAATCAAATGTCCTTCAACTAATAAATGCACATGCAGTATAAGAATGTATTTTAGGAGTATAATGTGTGAAGAGACTCAAAATGGAGACATTTGTTGCTAATATGATTAATTATGCATCTTAAGCATGCCAAATGACTTCATTATATTTTATAAATGCTGCTCAACTATAGCTGTGGCCGTCTGCAGTAGCTCATTTGAAGAGAACACTTAGGATTTCATTTGTGAAAGTCTGAGTACTCTCAATAGAAAGAGAGATGTTCATTACTTTTTCACAGAGATTTTACCAACAGTGTGTCTGCAGAAAAGCCACCAGCACACCTACGTGCAAAGCTTTCTTTGGCATTTACAGCCTATTTCTTGGCTGGCAACTGTGAAATCCAGTTAATTGCTTGGAGTGGTACATTCTTTACATTCTACCTCTAAAGGTGCTGTAAGGGATTTTTGGAATAGCACGAATAATATCAAGAATAAATGTCCCTTCTACCTGAAAGATGTCATTGAAATTGGAGTCCTGAAAAATTGCCCATCTCTGTGAAAGCCCTAGGTTCTGTAAATGGCAGAAAAGAGTTGCTTTTAGCCATTCAGAAAACTAGAAATGCTGCAGATCATTTCACATATCCTAATTACTATATATATATATATATATATATATATATAAATATATATATATATATATATATATATATTATTTTTTTTTTTTTTTTTTTTTTTACTAGCCTGTCCAGCAAAACTTCATTGATCAACCAACAAAACTTATTTTTGAGGTTTTTTTATTATTATTATTATTCTATTCTGTGCAGCACTTTGGTTCTTGTCGACTTTGGTAGTTTTTAAATGTGCTACAAATAAATATTGTATTGTATTTTATTGTATTTTTCAAAATATATTAAAATACATTTTTAATGAGATTTCTAAAGGATCTTGTGATGCTGAAGACCAGAGTAATGGCTGCTGAAAAAAACTGAATTATTCCAAGCTTTTATTTATTTTATTTTATTTTATTTTATTTTATTTTATTTTATTTTATTTTATTTTATTTTATATTATTTTATTTTTACTTTTTGGTTTTGTTTTGCTTTGTTTTATGTTTAGCATATTTGTGTTTTGTTTGTTTATTTACATTGTTGGTGATTGCTTGATTGATTGCTTGATTGCTTGATTGATTGGTTGATTGATTTTTCTTATACTGAAATTTAAGCTTAATAATAATAAGAATAATATATTATTATAGTCACAGACTACTTTCTTATTTTTACAATACGCATTAAACATGTAATAAATATGAATATAATATTAAAATAAATATGTATATAATAATAATAAAATAATAAAATATATAAAATTGTTGCAATTCATTTATTTAATATTTATGTTTAATGCAAGGAATATTCCACATTTCGGTCATCCTAATCAACTAGACATCTTACATAAACTTGTAATAGTAAATTTGCAGCTACGGTAAAAGTTGTTCAAAGCAGGTTTCCTTTAGTTTATGTTGTGCATGACTTTAAGTTGAATTGTTGTGTTGGTCTAATCCGGTTGGGTTTTGAAGAGAAAGCATGTGGTTGCAATTAGCAAAACAACTTAGAACACCTTAAACATCCTTTCAGAGGGTGACACACTTGACATGAGCAGGGCGCAATCAACCTCATCTCCATGGTAACCCTGTGGCACTATGGGAAAATAGACAGATAACTGAAGGCGATGCTGTTGTTTTTTAATGAACGCTTGTCTGAAAGCCAGATTTGGCCCCAAATCCATCAGCAACATTCTGGCATCACATGGGGAGCATTTATACATCTCTGTGTGTCTAATTAGATCTTTTCCTATTCTGTGAGAAGACAGTCCGGTGCCGAGGAGAGATAAACATGGAGCAGGGTGTAAGCAACACAAATCAAGCGCACATACAAACAATTCCTCAGGCAGAATAAAACATGCTTGAGCTGTTCTACTGATGAATGATACAAGACCAAAATATGATCAATATTTCATATTTCAGCAGATGCCAGCTGTATGGATGAGTTTTCTGCTTACTAAACTAATCACTAAATGAATGAAGCCTGCAAAGACTAAATTGAATAGTAAAATCCTTCAGCACTTTCCATAAATAAGAAAGCTATTTTCTTGGTGATTAACCTTTAGAGATTGCATTCATATCAAACTTATTTTTGTCTTATTTTAATTTGATTCTTGTTTTCTGATCTTAATTTAATTTAAAGTAAGTGCTTAACCTTTAGAGATTACCCTCACATCAAACTTATTTTAATTTGATTCTTATTTTCTGATTTTCTTTTTTCTTAATAAGAAGTCATAATTTCTTTATAAGTTTTTAAGACTGTCGCCAAACTTTTACATGTCTAAATACAGTCTAAGAAAGCCTGATCCCCAGTATATTTTGTCTTATTTTTACAAACAGCATTAAACATAAAATAAATATGTATATAATAATAATTATGAACATAATATTTATTTACTAAAATAAATATGCATATAATAATACAAAATCATTAAATTAAAACATTATTATTATATTTTGTTTGTATATTTTTGTTTATATAATGTTTGTCTGATTACTTTTTTTGCCCATAATAACTTTGATAATAGATTTGAATGATCGACTTTGATTAGTTATACAGACAGCTATTTATAATTCTGGGTTAAGTTTATGTAAGATGAATGTTTATTTTTTTGAGAGGTTCATGCATATTGTATTGCTCCACCGCAGCTGCAGATGGTTGTTACATTTGTTTGCTTTATGATACTTTCTTTTTATGTCTTTGAATTTCAAAATCCTCAGAATGTGTCCATGGGGAATTCCATTGCCTCTCCATGACTCCCCCCAGGAGGCTTTCTGCAAAATGGGTAGACTTCATTCTTTTAACAAGCAATCGTGGTCCTCCAACCACTCAAGAAAGTGACGGAAAGCAGCATAAGGTCACAGATTCACAGTTGTGCCGTATTGCCATCACCCTGGTACCGGATGCCAAGCCTAATAATATGATTTTGGGCAGAACTTGAGGTGAACTGTGAGAAGCTGTATGAGAATAATGAGAAGCTGTGCCTTTCTGCAGCGTTCTGTGAGCCAATGCCATGCACCACAGGGCTTCCATCAAAGTGACATAGAAACTCTTTGCCAGTCAGCCAATAGCCGTCATGGAGAGGCTGAGAGATTTCTGGGCAGACTCTCCCTCGTTGCTCTCAGCTCTTCAGGGAATCTCTGGAGGCCTCTACTTGAGAGGCAGTATGCATCCGTAAGTGCATCATCTTGCATGTCTTTTGTTTGGAGAACAGTACTGATTTTTCTTCTTCTGTTGGTTTGGGAGAGAGCAGTTGGGGCTGGACTTTAATCCAGTGTGTGTGTGTGTGTGTGTGTGTGTGTGTGTGTGTGCGTGCGTGTTTTTGTGACATATCAAGACACAACTTTGTATAATGACATGGGTATGACACAGGTATTACAAGGAGAGGGTGATTTATGAGGACATAACCCATGTTCCTGTAAAGGGTAGGGATAGGTGTAGGGTTGGTGTAGGGCGATAGAATATACAGTTTGTACAGTATAAAAACCATTATGCCTATGGGATGTCCCCACTTTTCACAAAAACAAACGTGTGTGTGTGTGTGTGTGTGTGTGTGTGTGTGTGTGCGCACGTGCCTGTGTGTGTGTGTTTCCATTGTGTGTTAGTGAGTATAATTGTCTCACACATGATAGAACAAGTTTTAGTACTTAAATATTAATAGATATAAATATTATAAAATATTAATATTCACAAACTAAAACTTTTGGAAGTTGTCTTCAATGCTGTCTATAATTTTGCAATGAAATCACGGGGAGAAAAAAATCCAAGAGACCGGGGCTAGTTGTCACACTAGGAAGATGTCAGATAGGCTGTATATCTCAGTAACTATAACATTTTGAGTCAGTGATGACATTAGTGTTTTATGTAACCGTCTGGGATGGTTGCCAACAATACCCATGTTAAAGTGTAATGCTATAATAATAATAATGATGATAATAATAATAATAATAATTATTATTATTATTATTATTATAACAGACGCTAAATTAAATGTGTTATTTTATATCGTATATTAATATCTAGTAATAATGTTATATTTATATTATTATATAATACATAAAAAATAAGATTAATATATTTAAAATGTATATATGATGTGTAGTGTAACTTAAATTAATAATATCCTTCTAAAAGTTTAAAAATAAATGTCCACTTTTTAAATACTATATGTTCACATTTAAAATTAATGTGCATTTACTTTAATTTTAAAAAGTTCATTATGCTAACAATTTAAAATCTTAACAAATTGAAGTTTAATTAATCTTAGGAGTTGCATACACCACAATTAATATTTAAGCTGACATTTATTCTTTTAGCAGATGATTTTATCCAAACTGACTTACAAATAAGAACAGGGACATGCACAGACATTTTAAGGGGCAGGGGTGGAAAAAAGGCACTTCTAATCAAAATGTTAAATATACTGTGCGATATTGTCAAAAATATATATCTCAGTATTTTCTGGGATTTTATTGATGACAATAATTAGATTATATTTTGCTGAGTGTGTTATTGTGCTGATATCTTAAAGACTACCGTGGACAGGTGACTCCTAAAGTTTTTGATATTCTTCGTATTATCAATAAGTTTAAATACTTTTGACCTTTTGTGGGCATTTTACCTTTATAAAGCCATTTCTAAAGTGTGTGTCATCTTTTCAGTCAAATTCTTAAATTGAATCGGTTAATTCGAATAATAAGTCATTTGGACTGTTACCAAGCAAATGAAATCAGTACTGAAAAAAATTCATCTTTGCAATGCAGAGAAAACAAAGAAGCTTGCTTTAGAAGCGACTTCCTATTGCCTTAGCTAAACTTTAGCTAAATTACAATGGTAGCTCTCTTATGACTTAGCAAGACAAGTTAACTATAATTGCAGTTTGTCTTTTAGGTAATTAGCTGTAAATTCGAGGCACAGGTAGCTTATTCTTTTGTTCATCACCACTCACTCACCTCCACACCAAGACAAACATAACTGGAAAGAGAGGGAGGGCTTCACATCTGCAGCTCTCTGCCTGTCTGTGATGTGCATGTGCCGATCAATGAGTGCGCAGTGTTGCCAACAAATTTTCAGGGGAAGTTACTAAAGGAGGGTTGAATTGTTGCTAAAAGTTGCAAAATGGTGTTGTGATGTCATTGTATGATGACATCATTATGTAACTACAACGTAAAATTGTGTTACTGCATCAAGTGTCAGCAAAAAATATATATTTTATATATGTTCATTTAGATTTGTTTGTAAAATAATATAATATAACGTAATATAATATTAAAATATAACTATTTTTAAATACAACATTGAATTATTGAATTATTATTTTTTTTTTAAATAGCTAGCAAAACTAGTAAAACTACACATTTTGAACAATTATAGTTTTAAGCAGTGTATTAGCATTTAGTTAGTATGCTACACTCTAAGAAAAGTCTGTAAAAATAGGACACAATCTACTATGTTAATATTAAGGAATTTTCTGTATTGATTTTTCTCAAAGGCATTGCAACTCGACAGAGTCTCAACATTTCCCGACCTGATATTTAGATTTTTTTATTAGTTTGACAGGGAAAGCTGTGCGCAAACAGAAACACACACACACACACACACACACACACACACACACACACACACACAAACGCACACACATATATACATATAATCATTTATAAAAAAAAAAAAAAAAAAAAAAAAAAAAAAAAAAAAACACTCCACAGAAAAAAGTCAAATCAAACGTAACAACTTTTTTAATCTCTCTTGTTTTCTGTCTGTCCTTCTTTTCTCGTCTCTCCAGAGTATATCCTATGAGAATAACTGCAATAAAGAACTGGTCGGAGTAAATAATGACTGCACCACATGGCGATCCTGTCATTGGCAGGCCATTGCTGAGATGAGCAAAGCTTTAAGCAGTGGGAGATGTTAGCTGGTTTGTCCCACTGTGTACTGATTGCTAATACACAGCAGTGTTGTTCCAATTACGAGCTCTCTAGTGTCACCAGACTCTATTAAAGCCCATCTGAACTGCCTGTGTTTGTCCAGGACTGAGTGTGCTGTCAAACTCATAATTACAGGGAGAGTTCTGACGGATATCCTTCAGTGGATGTTGCTCCATTCACTTTAAATCATGCCTGAATAATATCACTCAAGCTGTCCTATTGTAATAGTAAATCGGTCAAAGGCATGAGACCACAAGCCTCCCATAGTCTCTTGCACACACAAATTTTCAATTAATGGAGCTTCTCTGAAAGCAGTTTGACTCAGCAGGGAGGATGTTTGTTTGGCTTTTCACACTTTCTACATAATCCAGTATTACAGCCAGTCACTTATCATGACTGTGGTCTTGACTGTGTGCATAGCCATATCTCTAACAAAGCGACATGGGTGTAAACTAAAAATAAAACACTTGGCTTGAGTGCATATGATGATCCTATGGCATATACTGTATGTATATTACATTTTAATACATGTTCAAAAGGATTTTTTTTAATACATGGTTTTGTTCATGGAAAATAAAGCATATAGACACACAAAGGAATAGTTCACCCAAAAAATTTAATTTGCTGAACATTTACTTTCCCTCAGGCCATTCAAGATGTAGATGAGTGTTTTTTTCCCCCTTTTTTTTCATCTGAACTGATTTAAAGAAATGTAGCATTAAATCACTTGCTCACCAGTGGATCCCCTGTAGTGAATCGGTGCCATCAGAATGAGAGTCCAAACTGATAAACTTATCACAATAATCCCAGAGCCGGACAGTAACGGAGTACATTTACTTGAGTACAGTACTTAAGTACAATTTTGAGGGATCTGTACTTTACTCGAGTATCATTTTTGGGGAGTACTCATGACTTTACTCAAGTACATTTGAGAGGCAAATATTGTACTCTTTACTCCGCTACATTTCTATCCATAACCATAAGTACCCATTACTTCTTCCGCCCCGTCCACACCGATACAGAACACACCCCAAACCAACATTTTTCGCCCCAATTCTCAAAAAAAAACACACTAAAAAACAAACCGCAAAACGATGTAGTATACATGCCAGACCAGCATGTGGCGCTGTAATTCTGCCACAGAGATACACTAAAAACTGAGAAGAAGACTTGGACTATGCTCATAAACCTTGCACGTGGTACACAAAGGAACATGGAACAATACATTTATTAATCTGTGTTAATGTTAGTTAATAAAAAGACAAACGTTCAGTGTTTATTCATGTTTTTGTTGCTATTACGTGACGAAAAACATCGGTTTCACTCTCCGTGACGAGATCCTGAGGCCCATTATTGTGCCCTTCATCCACGACCATCACCTCATGTTGCAGCATGATAATGCACGGCCCCATGTTGCAAGGATCTGTACACAATTTCTGGAAGCTGAAAACATCCCAGTTCTTGCATGGCCAGCATACTCACTGGACATGTCATCCATTGAGCATGTTTGGGATGTTCTGGATCAGCTTATACGATAGCGTGTTCCAGTTCCTACCAATATCCAGCAACTTCAAATAGCCATTGAAAAGGAGTGGACCAACATTCCACAGGCCACAGTCAACAACCTGGTCAACTCTATGTGAAGGAGATGTGTTGCACTGCGTGAGGAAAATGGTGGTCACGCCAGAAACTGACTGGTTTTCGGACCAGAGTCAACAGAGTTCAAGTCTAAAAAGATGGCTAAGGACTCGGCTGTTTGGATTGAGTTGGGCAGGGCATTCCACCAGGAGGGAACATTTAATTTAAAAGTCCGTAAAAGTGATTTTGTGCTTCTTTGGGATGCCACAATCTCACACACACACACACACACACACACACACACACACACACAAACACACACACACATATATATATATATATATATAATTTATTCTTTTTAGAAATACGCTGTGTATTTGTATTTTTCTGGTAAATAATTTTACTGGTAAACATTCCTTAAAAATAATGTTTTAATAATAATTTTGTTATTAGTAGTAGTAGTATCATTACATTAAGTACTATATTTCTGTCACAGTTTATTCAAGTTAAAATGAACTTTTACTTTGGGCTGCCGTGACAACCTTTAAGTTACTGTTTGTATATGATATGATGATATTTTTTTCTCAAAAGAAATGCTCTTGAAGTGACTCTCAGAGCAGTTCTAAAGATACTAATATAGGCAGTAGAGGCTGAAAACACAGCGAGCGTCATCTGAGCTTCGGTATGTGTGTAAATGAAACAATGCATCTGCGCCTTTCAATCACACAGAGACACACAGAACATGCAGGTTTCAATTTTAATAGTATTTTTGCAGCTTAATATTAACAGATACTAGTTAATATCGTGTTTTTATTTGAGTGTACTGACCTAGTTTTTATTTATTCATCCAAAATTTGGCAAATTCTGTGACATTCCACATTATACATTAAATTCCATTTTTATGACTGGATTCCGAGATTCCGTCTTCATTTTCTGCATCGTGAAAATCATAGGGCCCTAAGTATAGCTCAAACAGTTCTTGAATTTGTCTACTGAATATAATGTAGTCTGAGAGAAAACTTGCTGATATCAAAGCCAACGTGTAAGAATGTCTTACTGTGGACATATTAAATTAATCTTTAACAGAGCATTGCAAATGGTGTTGTTAAATTCTGCTTTCCTGGGCAGCTTGACATCCGCTGTTAAGAGCGATAGTTCAATATGTAGGTCCAATATGCTGTCTTCCTGGAAGTGAAGGAGACTTTATTGAATTCCACTGGGCTCCTTTGAAAATAGCAGAAAGTTCCAGACCCAGTGAAGAAAATGTGATAAGTGAATTGTAAATCTCTGGGTTCGAAAAATTGGACTCTTGGGGTAATACATTTCTGTCAGACTCAGACATGTAATGAGCTTAAATAGTGGTCGAGTTCAGGGATGCTCCTGGAGAGAAAAAAAAAAAAAGGTTTGAGCGGAGAGCTTGTGTCATCATACTTCTAACCGCATAAGCAACTTTGGGAGTTTCAGTTTTCAACTTTCATAAGCCTTTAACTCCAAGCAGAGATAAATGTTCATGCCTATGAGAGCAACATAAAACAAGACGGACCAGAGTGGAACATTTTTCACCCTTCTTGATAGTTGTGTTTTAGTTGTGCCGTATTAAGTGAAAAAGTTGTGCTATCCAGAGATACAGACACATTTGTTTCAGAAAGAACATTCTAATGGCCAGTTAAGCTTAAAAGTATTTATTCAAGTTCTTTACATACACTTTCTAAAGATTTTTCACAGATGTTGCATATATCATACAATTATGCTCTCTCTTGCTCTCTCTCGCTCTCTCTCTTTTTTTTTTTTTTTTTTTTGAAAGTTCTTACAGCAATAGCATTATTTAAAATGCTATTGAAAGATGCCTCTTATGTTCACCAAGGATACACTGATCAAAACTTTGTTAGCTTATAATATAATGTAAAGGTCTCTCAAGTAAATAGACTACTGTGCTTTATTCCAGACTTTTTCAGTCAGATATACTGTATAATGTACACAGTATACACACACTAAAGTTAAATAATAATAATGATATATTAACATGATATGTTTTGTTATGGAAAAAGGGTTCCAATCATATGCAAAGTCAAATATTCTCACAGGGCACTTTGAAACTACAGAAATCTGTTTTAAGCCAGACTAAACTCTGACCTTGTTTTAAATTAATCCAACCACTTCTCTTTTTTATTCAGCAATGGCTTGCTTTTGTCCTAATGTGTACGCTTCATGACTCTAGTCCCTGGTGTCGTCTGTCATCTCTATAGTAAATGTCGGCCAGTCAGGCATGTTCAGTGTTAGACACCTCCTCAGCGGCACTCAAATGCCATATGCAGTGAGATGTCCTTACAGTCTCTTTGTCCTTGAGATGGCCAGACTAGAACAGGATTCTGGAAATGCTGCTATAGACTTTAAACAGATATGCTTTTGAAATGTGCAACTGGTCAATTGGTGATTGTTTTAATTCCTTAAATATTTTATTTTATTTATTTGTTATTTTTATTTTGAAACTTAAAAACTAGTCTATGATTCAACAGTGCATTATTCCAGACGTATTCTGTATATTTGTATATTTTTTCTTTTCATTTTTTCGCTAAATAATTGTTCTATCGTGTTTGAAATGAATGTACCCTCTACACTAAATTCTACCTTAAACAGCTGAGCCAACCATGACATCTTATCTTCCATCTATGACATTTTGTGCTCTTTTGTGGAGTGTTGTGATTTGTGTTTCACAGGACTCGTATCTGAATTTTCCACATTCCACAAGTGATTCCATACCGGGTGAGCTACCGAGTAAGTTTACTGCATCATATTGAGCTGGTTATGTGATGCAAATGTCCAAATGTATTAGTTTACAAATCATGCACTACAGTAAATGTGTTTTGAGGAATCACACAAAAATATGTCTTTGTTTATCAATAATTTGCCCTTGTAATCATAATTTATGTAAAAAAGGCCACTAGTGAATTTTGTGTATATGTATATTTTTTGGAGTTTTACAAAAATGTAGGTAGACTCAAGTCATTCCAATGAGCCTAGGTTTCAAATAGTAACTTTAAAAATGTTATGGCACTTCATCAAAAGAATCAATGAGAGGTCTTTCACAAAACACCATTACATTTATTTCTTCTTGTTTTTTTCAAACAGCTCTGGCTGTGGATCTGAGGAACGTTGCATGGGCTTATACAAATGACAGCGGGAGAAAAGGTGATTGGCAGCAGTAAACAGCGAAGGAAATGGGATGAAATCGTAAGAACAAAGGATGCAAAAATGAAACTACCTGAAAATCAGCTTCATATAAGTGCCAACAAACTCAACAATTACATTTTACTGTCTCCATTGTGCATTTCAGTTGATTTGCAGAGGCAGAGTCAAGTATTTCGATGAGCCTGTATTGCCTCCTCTTTTTTTTTTCTTGTTGCATATGTTGTTTCACTTCGAAATTTGTGCAGGTTTGGAATTAAAATGGTCTGTGAGCCGTATTTCACGTTGCCTTTGACCTCATAAACCACTGAACTCTTTCTCTGTAGGTTCTCTATTCACACTTGTCTTTATTTTATCTTTCTCCTCACATTTGAAGCAACGTTTTGTCCCATCAGCTGAAGAGAAGGTCCTCTACAGCTCTCCCTCTTTCTGTCATGGCCACCCTCTGCTGACTTAATTGACAAGAGCTCACCATGGGATCCCTCAAGGATCCTTCTGAAGCTGAAAATGCTATGATAAAAGCTTCTCTTTTCATTTCCTCACTTTCTTAAAGTAAAGAGATTCAATACTTTGCCTTTCAACCATTACAACTGACCCTACCCTCCATTTTCAGCAATTTCCAGCGATTCTTGACTCTGATTAGCTGTCACATGTCAGCAATCCTTTTATCAACAAATGCTTCCTTGGTATTTCAGAAGTAGCTATGTAAAAAGCACTTTCAGGAATGATACAAGGAAAATGTTAGAGGTAACTTCCTGAACATATATATAGCTGAGTACTGGAAGAGAAATATGTGATATATATATATATATATATATATATATATATATATATATATATATATATATATATATATATATATATATATATATATATATATATATATGGAAATGAAGCCACATTTTGCTAATGAAGAAACTTCGTAGCTCATCTTTTGGGGTTGCCAACAAGCCAGGGGTTGGCATGAGGGACTGAAATGTGTTTGAAATGCTAATGAGCAACAGGCATGAAAATTGCCATTGGGTCACATGGTATTTGGTGGAGCACACATGAAAGATTACACCTCAGCGAGAGAGTGTTACAGTAGTGTAAACATGTGGAGAATGTGTAAGGTGAAGAGTTGCAGGTTGTAAAGCTGAAATACTTTGTGGTGGTTGAACCACTTTTATGTCAATTGGAAACCAGAAACTGACTAGAGTAATAATAAATAATGGATTGCTTGGGCAAAAAGAATGTATTAAATCCACTGTGAATTCTGATGTGAGACTTTTAGCATTTATATGAAGCTCATTTTCAGCTAGTTCAATTTTGCATTTTTTGTTCTTACAATTTCTTCCCATTTCCTTCACAGTTTACTGCTGCCAATCACCTATACCCTTGTTGTCAAGCATATGCTACGTTCCTCAGGTCCACAGTCGGAACTGCAAAAAATCTAAAGGAAATAAAAGCAGTGGTGTTTTTGAAAGACCTCTCATGAATGGTTTTGGTTTTTTCTGATTTTTAATGGAGTGCCACGGCATTTTTAAAGCCCCTATTTTAGTGACCCCCTACTAAATGTCACGTTCTTTCGAGTAGGATATTTCACCTTTCACGGTTTTCCAAAAACAGATTTAGATCTGCTGTTTCGAACGTGGCTGTCTTGATGACGTTGTGAGATTCTCCACTCATCTTCTAAGACTATAGCGACATAATTTGGTAGTGACCATGGCATCACCAGGTCCTAAGCTGACTTGTGCCTAATGCAAGAAATCCAATGCAATTTTTTTTGATGAAAACAGGTCAAAATCAAAATGGAACTTCATGAGGAAACAGCGATCTTGAGATGAATCTTGTGAACTGCTGTAAATGAATGAGTCAGTGAGTTGAGTCGAAAACGACTCGAGAATGGTTCATTCATAAACTAAACATCTTTAAAAAACTTCTCCTTTTGTGATCCACAATAGAAAGTTGTGTACGTTTTGAATGACACAACGGTGAACTGTGCTTTTAAGATTTAGAGAAAATGAAAGAAAGAAATGAACGAATCCAAAAGGTGGAGACATGAGGTTTCTCTGACAAAGAGGGGAATGAAGTGTCAAAGAACGCAGGTGAAGATGATGGAACCTGGCTGTACTGTTGTTTTCAAAAGGCTCCTGTGCAGACAGGCCTGTCAGATCTGACCCAGTTAATATGTGATTGTGTTGTCCTGCCGTACAAGAGTTTACACTGGGTGAAGTAATGAGTTGAACAGAGAAGACATGACGATTTGACAGGTTCAGTGGGCTGTGTATTTCCCTCTGTCTTGTCTTTCAACATGATGACAGTTCAGTGTTTAGAGAGGTTTAATGAGATTAGCTGTCATTATTAACCAGTCCAAATATGTCTAATAGAACCCCAAGCACAGGTTAAAAACATTCCCCTGAAGCTTTAAAATGAATTGCGTGGGTATTGATTTTTAGTCGGAGTGACTGGTTAAAGCCTCTGGATGAGGTGAACAGGAGACTATTGTTCTTGTGGAATCATTTTATTTTATTTTTTTTTCTAAATTCAAAACATTTATTCATACTTAATTTAATAACATTTCCATCACATCTCAAATCATGTATTGTAATTAATAGCATTTAATTTTTGGAATAAAATGGCAGACTAGATTACAGCTCGACTGGAAATTTTGAAATGTTTACCATGATATTTTAGGTGCATTTTAAAAGTAGAAAACATAATGAATAAATAAAATTAAATTAATAGTTTCCAAACAGTTTGAATGTTTTATGTTAATATATAAAAGTATATTTATGATATAGGACAAAGCAAATGTATTCCATCCGTTGCATTAATAAAATTTACAATAATATCCAAATGCTTTGACAGAATCCTCCAAACTGAGGATGTTTTTGTTTCTTCTGGTGATACACTGATAAAAGTCATTACAGTGACATTTCCTTTATGAGACTGTCCTGTGTCTGGAATACATTTGGGAAATTTGACTCCACTAAGGCCAAAGAAAAAAAAAAGAAACTTATAGATTATGTAAGCAACCTCTCTTTCTCTATTTCTCTCTTTGGATTTGGTAGCTGTAGCTTTTTATCATTTGAGCTAATGACATGGCAATCTCTCTACTGTTGGTTTAATAAGAAGAAGCAGCTACCTGCCATCCTAATTGGGTTTCTCACTTCTGACTAATTACAGAAGACTGCAGTTCAGTCCATGGGACGCCTGCCAGCAATGGCAGAAGGACACTAAGTGTCAAAAGCAATTTGAAGCAACAAAAACTGCTAAACAGCCAAGAAAGACTTGCATTCTGAATGCATCCTCATCTCCACTGTGATCTTATTAAAGTGTTTATTTTCCTTTCGTCTCTATTCATGGCAAGGGCTTAGTTTCTGTACTTAAAGATTTACTTATTTGTCTGCTGCTGGCACCCATTATCTGAGGAGATTTGCGGTTAGGAGTTTCGGCTATCACAGGTTTCAAAAGGTCTGATGCTGTAATTTCCTAATACCTTGACATTAAAGGTAAATAATGAATTCTATTTTGCATATGAGTGCAATCAATCAATCAATCAATCAATATATATATATATATATATATATATATATATATATATATATATATATATGTTGTATACAGGGATTGAAATGAACTTTTTCACTCACCAGCCAATTAGGCTAAGTTTACTTTTCAAGTTACCTTCCATTCATAACTTCTACTAGCCAACATCTACAGGCTTTAAGCCAAAATAAACCAACAGCTTGAGGCTGTCTACACTGGACATGACAAACCGACCATTGCAAATCATTTTGTGTCAGTACTAGAGGGGGGTCTCAATATTTTCTGGGATTTTATCGATAGAGATAATTATTAAAGATAAAAGATTAAAGATTATTAGATTATATTTTGCTGAGTGTGTTAATGTGCTGATATCTTAAGGACTACTGTGGACAGCTGACTCCTAAAGTTTTTGATATTCTTCATATTCTGTGTGGTCAGTTCACAGCAGTGATAGAAATCAATATTTTCCAATAAGTTTAAATTGATTTTTACCTTTTATGGGCATTTTTACCTTTAAAAGCTGTTACTAAACAAATGAAATCAGTATCGACAAAATTAATCTTTGCAGAAGTTGCACATTTAATGTCATTAAGATGTAGGCTATTTACACGTTAAAGCATCTTAGAGGGGCATGGAATGCAGTTATAAATGCATAAATAAATATTTTGATATTTTAAACATGAAATGTTGAATACTGATATTTGAAATTATTTAAAAAATGAAAAGATATTTTAAATGTTAAAACTGCCAGTAGGTGGCAGCAAGTCACTGTTAATAAGTGAGTCATTGCGCCTGAACCGAATCATTTAAACGGTTGATTTACTCAGGAACGAAACACTGTCGTGTTGTTCAGAGACGTAAAACAGTGCTGTGGTTGTGTTTGGATTGTTTTTGTTGTTGTTGACGAAATAGAGCAAAAACAGCCACTATGGTGTCAAAAAAGTAAGTCTCTTAATATTAACTTACTGTTTATTGAACTGTTGTATAAAATCGATATCACATTTATGCTGATGATTTTTAAGTAAAAGCGGCCCTCTTCGTGTGATACTGATTATTTGAATGTATATAAATATATAAATTTTTGCCCCCTTATCCTGAATTATGTGATCATTCTTTATGCATATTAATAGACTGAATCACGCAGTGAAAGAAAGGACGAATTCGCACGTGCACCTAGTTGATGT
Source organism: Cyprinus carpio (assembly GCF_018340385.1). NCBI lineage: Eukaryota > Metazoa > Chordata > Actinopteri > Cypriniformes > Cyprinidae > Cyprinus > Cyprinus carpio. Next base: position 22,939,680 of record NC_056583.1, read on the forward strand.
ACGTTAACCAGATTTCATCACGTCGCGTACGCGTGCACTCTGTAGGTGGGTTTTGTTTAGTTTTTGCAATATAGTCGATAATTGTCATGATGTCTCATTAGTTCAGTATTTGAGCTAAACCTAAGCAGATTTGGCTTGCATTAACTTCCCCAAGAAGTTGAGTTAACATAACTTACGAAAAGTACCCCGCCAAAAAAATAAATAAAATAAAACAAAAAGCTAATGATGTGACAACGTTACCCGCTACAGCTGATTTTTACCTGCATTTGGCTGGTTTGGCGGGTGTTAATTTCAAAACCTGGTTGTATATAAAACAAATACAATGCCACAACATCACCACAAATCATAATTAAGTCATGTGGCAAATATTTGGGATATGGGTACTTGTTAGATTTTTAGTTTTTTTTAGATAGTCATTGGTTTTTTTTTTTGTTTTTTGTTTTTCTTGCTGGTTTATGTGCAGAAATTCTAAATTCTAGTCTTTCCGTAAACTTCATAATACTTATTGAGTCTGCAAGGCAAACTGGAAGCAAACATTTAATAAAATGCAATGTAGTCATATTTAGATAGGTTTTTTTTTATTATTATTATTATTATTTTTAAGGCCACAAATATTGTGTGTGCAATATAACCTGAAACCAGAACTATGCCATTGCAATCAGTTTCAGTTCTCTCCATAGCATCTAAGTCAGTCGCTCTTTTTTCTGTTATTAATAGATTGTTGGTTTTATGCCTCAGAGTTTTTGTTGTTGTTGTTGTTGTTTTCATTTCCCAGCTGTGACAAGCATGTTTTACTGGAGTAATCTGCTGTTTTGCAAAGTGGTGATGAGACATATACCCAGCCCATCCTGACAGCCCCTTGAGGACCACAGTGTTTGGGCCTCTAAGCATGGCTTTACCCCTCTTAGCCCACACACGCTGTCCTTTGACGCTGAGCTAATCTCAGGAATGGCACAGCACATGCAGAGCTGCTGGGAATGAATGCCCTACCTGGTCAGGAAAGTGTGTGATGTATTTAGTCCTGCCGGCATGAGCAAAAGACACTCACACTGAAATCTTTGCTTGTAGATTTCATTATACAGTTTTATAGAGTTACACACGTTTTCGGTTCTGAGAGATGTGTAATAGACAGGAGGGACAGGGCAAAGATGGACATATGTGGATGATTTATTATGTAATACTTGTTACAGCAACATATTTTTTTTCTACGTCCCATATATCAATTATTTATTTAATTGTTATTAATTTAATTTATACTTTTAACTCTCAACAGGTAGTTCTAAATGACATCATCCTTCAGGAAGTGACATCATCGATTTGGAGGGAAATCAACAGCACAAACACAAGTAAGCATTAGCAATGGGCTTACTGAATTGTGTAATATTTTGTGGTATTTGGCTAGTTTCACTATATGTTGCAATATGTTTGATAAAATGACAGAAATTAGTTTGATAACAAATGCATCTTGAAAGATTGATTGATATGTCCCAATTATTCTAGTGATTAGAAACAGGTAGATATTTTCAATTGTTCATTCTAGTTAGGTAGTTGGATACTGTCCATTTGGCCAAAAATGGTGGCTTCATCTTGGCACCCTAATCACAGCAGAAGTCATCTTTCACAGCACAGCAGTAATGGAGGGTTCTGGGTTGATTACACAGATGTTAAATTATGATAAATGTCATGCTGCACCCATCACTTTGCTTGCTTCACTCTCTCATTAGGACAAATGAATGAAACATTGTGTCGCGGTATCAAATTAAGCTGTTTGGCTGCTCAGAAAAATAACTGAAGAATTTAAAGCCTGTAGATGTCTGCTAATAACAATCTAGCTTTTTTAATCAGACACATAAACAGCCAATTATCCAGAAAAGCATCTGTTGTATCAGTTTTTTCGTATCCAGTTCTGAGCAATCTTAAGAAATCAATGCATAATGATTCCATGTCATGAGGGTTACTCATTTCTCTGACTTGAGTGTGATGGCGGACAACATAAATTGTGGTTATTGCATTTTAGATTGTTCTGTAAAGTCTTCAATCTGGCTCGAAATAAGAAACCAACAATGGCACCTTCCAAACAATTACATTAAACAGATGATGAGAAAACAAGTTGCATGCAATTGCAAACTTTGACAGTGTTATTGCAAAGATGCTTTTGATATTTTAATATATGCCTGTTCAACAATAAGACAGCTTGAAGTTCATCTTTCCATCCCTCTGCACTTCTGACCTGTAATCTGTTGAGAGAATTAATTCATCCACGCATAATATGTCAAAATGGAGTCTGCAGTTAAACTATAATTGTGCTTTTTTCAGCATTTTATCGCTCACAAAGGGGTATCTTTGTCAGGTTTGCTTCATAACAAAGTAGCGTAGGTGGGTTCTGAACTCACTTTGAGGTGTCAAGAAACTTCATCCCTGGGAATTCTTCACTGGAAATGATGAAGTTATCATTAATGATGAGACTTAGGACGCCCACTTCTGAAAACAAACTCAAATGAAAATCTTTACAGCCTATTAGACTGTAGTTTTTTTCTGGAACTTTCTACAGGTTAATGCAGCACTTTACAACTCCAGTGTTTGTACATCAAATATATCTTTTGGAATGAAATTTGTATGAGAAGTTTAGTTTTGCTCTGATCTTCATGCAAAGCTATTGTATGGGTTCAGAAGTCTTGGAATATAGTGCATAAAATGCTTTTTTTTTTTCTTTTTCAGATTTTTTTTTTCTTTTTAATATAACTTCTCTTTATAATTATTATCACAATGTTTATCTGCCTGTTAAGTTTTTCAGGCTTTGCAATACAACAGTATATTAAGAAATATTGTGGTTGTTTGTGTCATTCAGACATGATAATATCAAAGTCTGCAAAGGTTTTTAACTGAATTCCACCAGAGTGATGTTTCGGAGGTACACACACAAAAAAAGCTTTATTTCCCATATGAGACCGCCCTGGTTTGTTAAATGTGGCTTTTTCTCGGAAAATGTCCTCGGCAGAGACATGAGATCATTAGAGACTGTGAATATCTGATGTGTCTAGCTGCCTCTGGTCATCTGCCATCACTCAACCAGCATTTAATTCTCTTCTGCTCTCTCTCTCTCTCTCTCTCTCTCTCTCTGTGTCTGTCTCTGTTTATTTAGTGGTACAGAGTGGTCAAAGTTGGGGAATATGTGAATAATGCATAGTAGAAACTCCTGTCTCGTTAAACTGAAAAGAATATGATTAAGAAGACAGTCTGTATGGGTTCAAGAATATTTATTACTGTAGGTTATCATTCAGTTAGAATTTTAAATTAAATGAAGATAATCTAATAAATATAGCATTATTGTAGCAGATGAATAGAGCTTGGAATAGACAAGTAGTGAGTAATTTATTCTATTTTTAACATCAATAAATATAAATCTATCACTGCCCTGCAGACCACAGTAAACCATTCAATGAAGTAAATTATTCTTTATTATTATTGTTGTATATACAAATGCTACCATTTGTGGTCAGTATTTATTTATTTATTTTTTCCTCAAGAAATATATACTTTATTTAGGCAAGGATTCATTAAATTGATCAAATGTGAAAGTGAAGATATTTATAATGTTACTAAATACATATATATAAATCCACACATCCATTTTCAACATTGATAATAATAATAATAATAATAATAATAATAATAATAATAATAATAATAATAATAAATGTTTCTTAATCAGCAAATGTGCATGTAAGAATTATTTCTGAAGAATCCTGTGACACTGAAGACTAGAGTAATGATGCTGAAAATTCAACTTTGCGATATGTTCAAATATATATATATATATATTTAAATATATATATATATATATATATATATATATATATATATATATATATATAAATGTAACATTATTTGAAAATATAAAAATTTTTACTCCATTTTTGATCAAATTAATGCAGCATTAGTGAGCATGAGAGACTTCTTTCAAAAATGTCGAATAAATCCTACCAACCCCAAAATTTTTGAATGGTAGTGTATTTCATTTTTAAAAGTGCTTCCTCAACGGTTACATGATGCACAGAGGCTCTCAGTAAGCTTTTGCCTGCAGCAATATGATCAGCATTCAGCTGTCCCCTTCATTTAAACTATATGTGAAGCACTCACAGCTCCAGATATTACAGTTTTAATATTCCATCAAGTACCATTTTGGGCATACCATCATTCTTTCATTAAGAGTCTCATTATCCACAAACTCTTTCAGTTTTGCTGTTCGGTGTTGTTGTTCCCTGCTGAAATTTTGCCTCTCATTATCCTTGGACAAATATAGTTTACAGAAATGAAAACAATCAACATGAAGTTATGTGGCTAGGGAAGGGTGAAGGCAAAGATTGCGTGAGAAGATGTCTGATGGAAATAATAAGCGCGTCTAACTAGACATATTGGAAGGGATTTCTTCTGCCTTGAAAGATCCACTTGTAAAGTAAACTAAATGGATGGGTGTCTCTGTCGTCTCCAAATCGGGCATTATCAATCTGGATAATTATCTTGTGGTGTAAATAGAGGGCTGGATGTGTGGCAAGGGTCTGCTTGTCCATAAACTGGTGGAAAATATTAAGTCCAAGTTTAGTTTTTCAGGCTGGTGGAATTGTTGCCATCATTAGGGATGCATGGAAATTTCCATATTATTTACTCTACTGGATAAATATGAGGTCATATCTGCATGGTGCTCTACTAAGAAGTACCATATCATAATTATTATATATTATGATCAGTGTTGGGGAAAGTTACTTTTAAAAGTAATGCATTACAATGCTGCATTAATACCTAAAAAAAGAAACTAATTATGTGTGTGTGTGTGTGTGTGTGTGTGTATATATATATATAGTTGTAATATATATATATATATATATATATTATATATATATATATATATATATACAGGTCCTTCTCAACAAATTAGCATATTGTGAAAAAGTTCATTATTTTCCATAATGTAATTGATAAAAATTAAACTTTCATATATTTTAGATTCATTGCACACCAACTGAAATATTTCAGGTCCTTTATTGTTTTAATACTGATGATTTTGGCATACAGCTCATGAAAACCCAAATATTCCTATCTCAAAAAATTAGCATATTTCATCCAACCAATAAATGAAAAGTGTTTTTAATACAAAAAAAGTCAACCATTAAATAATTATGTTCAGTTATGCACTCAATACTTGGTCGGGAATCCTTTTGCAGAAATGACTGCTTCAATGCGGCGTGGCATGGAGGCAATCAGCCTGTGGCACTGCTGAGGTGTTATGGAGGCCCAGGATGCTTCGATAGCGGCCTTAAGCTCATCCAGAGTGTTGGGTCTTGCGTCTCTCAACTTTCTCTTCACAATATCCCACAGATTCTCTATGGGGTTCAGGTCAGGAGAGTTGGCAGGCCAATTGAGCACAGTAATACCATGGTCAGTAAACCATTTACCAGTGGTTTTGGCACTGTGAGCAGGTGCCAGGTCGTGCTGAAATGAAATCTTCATCTCCATAAAGCTTTTCAGCAGATGGAAGCATGAAGTGCTCCAAAAATCTCCTGATAGCTAGCTGCATTGACCCTGCCCATTGATAAAACACAGTGGACCAACACCAGCAGCTGACATGGCACCCCAGACCATCACTGACTGTGGGTACTTGACACTGGACTTCAGGCATTTTGGCATTTCCTTCTCCCCAGTCTTCCTCCAGACTCTGGCACCTTGATTTCCGAATGACATGCAAAATTTGCTTTCATCCGAAAAAAGTACTTTGGACCACTGAGCAACAGTCCAGTGCTGCTTCTCTGTAGCCCAGGTCAGGCGCTTCTGACGCTGTTTCTGGTTCAAAAGCACACGCCTGTGCACGGTTGCTCTGGATGTTTCTACTCCAGACTCAGTCCACTGCTTCCGCAGGTCCCCCCAAGGTCTGGAATCGGTCCTTCTCCACAATCATCCTCAGGGTCCGGTCACCTCTTCTCGTTGTGCAGCGTTTTTTGCCACACTTTTTCCTTCCCACAGACTTCCCACTGAGGTGCCTTGATACAGCACTCTGGGAACAGCCTATTCGTTCAGAAATTTCTTTCTGTGTCTTATCCTATTTAATATATATATATTAAATTAAATTAAATTTATGCATTTAGCAGACGCTTTTATCCAAAGCGACTTACAGTGCATTCAGGCTATCAATTTTTACCTATCATGTGTTCCCGGGGAATCGAACCCCCAACCTTGCGCAAATTCAAGTCTGTTCAGTAGAGGGTACAGCTCAAATAAACCTTTCAGATGTGTTGCCATTCTGGATTGCATGAAGAATAGGATGCAGTTGAAGAAATTCAACACTCTTGGGCAATTAAAAAAAAGGGAGGGAGAGAGAGAGAGAGAGAGAGAGAGAGAGAGAGAGAGAGAGAGAGAAGAAGAAAGAAACAAATAAATGTGTTAATCTAAACATTTTTTTTTTTATTATTATTAGTATGGTTGATGTGGGTCATCAAAGGTCCGCAGCAAAGACACTGGTTAATAAAATGGGATTAAATACATAAAGGATATTTGTGTTATTTAACATATTTAAATTTTAACTTGATATTCTGATCACAAATCTAAAAGTTTGCATTTCACTGTTCTTATTTAGGAATACTGAATCTGTTCAAGTGAGATGAGTAAATGCATCTTCACATTTAGTCTAGAACTACAGTAACCCGCATCTTTACACAGCACACACTACAATGAAGTCTAATAATCTGCATTTAGGACATATGGGTTCATTGTTGTCTTTATCTTATTGTTCATTTTACATATAGATTCACACACTGGTTGACACTGGTTGAGCTGTTGGTGTAATTTATGAGTTCCTCTTTTAGCAAGTCTTTGTTCTACCTCAGCATTGAGATCACAATATATGGGCTAGATTTCAATAGGTTTAACCATTATTTCACAAGCATTTTAGCATGAAATTAGATCTCTCAGAAGCAGAAGGCAAACAGTTTTTATTGAATTTCACTTGATCTCTTTTGCTTCAAGGCCTTGTTGCTAACAAATTTTAGAAGTAATGTGAATTTAATTGATATCACAGGGCACAGTGTACTAGTGTGATATGAAATCCAGGCATTAATAATGGCATTGACAGCAGGCTTCTAAATAAAGTGGCTAATACATTTTTATTTTAAGATGAGACATAGCAACTGACAACTGATGGTGCTTTGTTAGATGTTGGTTTGATTTATTCTGATGTCTTTGGACCTGCTGTGATGTCATTTGTTCTGCAGTGAGACCTGAAGCATGTGCAGCTTTGAGGTTATTAATGGGACTTATATATACTGACAATCAAGGCCCATGTTACGTAATTGTTTCTGTTGAAACTGTCTTTAAAGCTAAGCACAACATTTCTGTATGTAGTAACAGTAACGCCACTGGTTTGTACCTTTTTAAATAACAAATAGTGATCTGTCAGCCTATAAAAGATTCCCTACTACTGACTTTTTCTTTACACCATAGGTAAACTTCATATGTAATTTAATAAAGCACCTCAAGAAATAACTAATTAAATAGTAAGTATCTTACTATTAAAATAGCTACCAGAGCTGGATGGTGAATTTTTAAATAAACAGAAATATATATTAGACCATTGAAGTGCCAGTTCTTATTGTACTGCTGAGGGTCATTATGTATGTAAAAAGTAAATAATACATTTGATGTTGTAGCATTTATTTTGACAGTTACTTCTGTAAAAACCTGCACTAATTTACTTAGTTTAATTTGTATTTCATCATACATCTGCTTCAAATGATGACATTCCAAGGGCTGGGGACTTCTAAGCGGCCATAAATGAAATCAGTATGTGAACAATGACTTCGAGACCGATGCTTACTGGACATATGTTGCAGACGGCTGTTTTATCTCTGACTAAGACTAATCACTTTAAACAATACCAATCCAAAATCACACAAACCCACAATATAAAAGCTGCCAATATAAACCATGCACGTCCCCACCAACTTCTGTCTTTACTCTCAGGAGATTGTCTCGCTCTGGATTTCAAGATATTTTACTTGCTGGACATTTTAAGATATTTTCCTTGACATGTTTTTGGTTGCTGGGTCTCACTGTGAACATAGACCATCTGATGAGTATTTGCGGTTGCAGTTTGAAATTGAGATATGTATTATGTTGAGGTTGATAATGCTCATTTAGATGTGCACAGTAAACATATATTGACTTTATCTGGAATAGAATACTTGCTTTCTACTAACTGAAAAAAAGGTATGATGCTGTCATTGGGGAGGTATCCTAAGGTACGAAAGGTACATCTTTTTACATAATTTAACTTCATAGTAGTACCTTGAAGGACATATTAGTATTTCAAAATTATGTAGCACCTAAATGCACATATTAGTACCAACAATGTACGTTTTAGTGCCTTTTTCCGCATTTTTTTTTTTTTTTTTTCCTAAGAGTCCAATGCTTTGATAAGCATTCTTTTCTAATAGTGCAGTGATGACCATCATGTTGCATGCTAATGGTGTTCAGTTAACATCTTGGAATGAAATATTGTCATTTTACTGGTTTTTTTTTTTTTTTTTTTTTTTTTTTTTTTTTAACAATGTCTTAACTTCTTGACAAGTAAATAATAACAATACACAATTGTAATGATAATATTTTAAATAGTCTACACGATTTCAAATGATTATATGTATATTGTTATAATAATAATGTTGAATAATAATAATAATGATGACAATTATTATTATTATTGTTATTATTAGTTTGCACTGTAGCAATACAAATTCTACACTATTTCTGAATAACAATATAACGCGCACCAGTATAGAACTCAAAATAGAAGGAAAATGTCAGAAATTGTCAAAAACATTTCAAGGTGCTGCACTAAAGGTTTTTTTGTTTGTTTGTTTTTTATAAACATTGACATCTGACAAAGACACCATCAATAATAATAATAATAATAATAATAATAATTATTATTATTATTATTATTTATTTTTTATTTATTTTTTTGTGTGTGTGGTGTCAAAAATATTCCACCAATTCCACAATATTTTGTTTCTGTCTCTCAAATAAAATAACACATTTAGGACTAAAACAACTTGTCTTGAGGTTTTATTATCATTAAAGTTCTCTACAATACAAAGTGCACTATTGTTTCATATAATATGCAACCGCAGATAAAATGTGGAATTTGTAATTTTACAAGTCCATTTTTTGGAGCCTCACACTTCTCCTGTCACAAGATTATTGAGGGTGTGAAATGCTGCCAACAAGTTAATTAATTATTGAATTGATTTTTTTTATTCTCTGTATCTTTCTTTCTTTGCTCTGACAAAGTTGGCTTGCTTTAATTATTTTTCAGTGCTGTCTGCCAAATGAACTTCCTTGTTTCCTTGCACTCTCCTCAACTCAGAAGAAAATTAATTCTAAATAGTCATCATAGAACATAAAAGTCTTAACGCCTGAGTCAATCAGGTGTCAGACTACAGATAAGATGCTGCGTTAAAATCTCAGTGGTGTGTCATTCATCGGAAAATTGTCCTCCTCCTCTTGCATCTATAAAAAAATGCCTTTCAGAGCCAAGGGAGCGTGAGGAAATGAACATAATCAAAGGTTTTATTGTCTTCACCAGCGCAGGGGTAAAGCGAAACAAACACAGGGCAGAGAATAATGGAAATCACTTACAGCTTGATAGGAAGGCAGCTGTGTTTTAAAAGATGCCTTTCCTTTCCATTGTGTTCTTTACTGAATATGTTTAGGGCTGTTTATGTGAAACAGTAAACATTAGAGACTTTTTATTCAGAATCAGTCAATCGAAACAGAAAGGATGAGTGCAGTTTTTGATATTAGAATGCTTCTATCTTATTAAATTGTTTAAAAAGTATTTTTGAAGTTTGAAGGTTTATTTGGTAGATTGAATGACAGATAAATTAACCAATAGATAGACGAATGGGTGGATGGATAGATGCAAAGGTTAATTTGATGGATGATTTGATGATATTAGAGTATTTTTGGATGGATGGATGGATGGGTGGATGGAACGATAGAATGTTGGATGAATGAAACAACAGAATGATAGATATAATACTGTTTCTATATTATATATATATATATATATATATATATATATATATATATATTATATATAATATATATATATATATATATATATTTAAATCTTGTTGAAGTTTGAAGGTTTCTTAGATAGATAGATGGATAGAATTGATTGATGGAACTGAATTTATTGATGGAATTGATTTGATGGATGAATGGGTGATATAACTTTTTTCTGTCTTTATATTTTTTTTTTTCAAAAAGAAACAATCAAATCAAATAAACTACATCTATCTATTAGATATGTAGTTTGTTTGATAGATAGCAGTTCAGTGTATGCAGTAACATTGGAATGTGTGTTCTTTTTTTCTCCACATGTGATATCTCAGAATAGCATGCTTTCAAGCTAGTAGGGTTAGAAAATGCTGAAGCTTGATGTGTGACTAACATCACACCCCCACCACCTTCATATATCTAGTGTGCTGAAATGGCAGTTTTTTTTTTTATTCCCAGAGATGGTGTTGCTTGCCCCAGAAATGAGTGCAGGCACTATTCATCTGTGACCTACCTTTCCATTTCAGAACATCTAGACAAACCTGCGCTCACTGCCGCCAGAGAGTAGCTCGATGGCTCCACACGAAACTGGGGGGCTGGGGGGCTGGGTGGGGTGATACGGATGAGATGGGATGAGAAAGTTTTCTGGATCCAGGGGCAGTGAAATAAACAGAGAAACTCAAAGACTAGCATCAAATGAGGGACTTGAGGTGGATGAAGGGGAGGGTTATGACAAGAAACCTCAGCCAATGCTTAAATTCTCCATGAGATCTGGTAAAGGAGATTTAAGAGGTGAGCCGTGTTTGATATCCCTGTGATGAATCTGATGGCTGTCTAATGAAAATATGCCTGTCCCTGATATGAACCTTAGGATCAGGTGACTATCTCAAGGAGGACTTCAGTGATGAAGCTCTTTCCCGACTTGATAGGTTGAAACGCTATTGTAAATGGCAGTGAACAAGACCTTTTCTTCCTTTTTTTTTTTTAGGTGTCTTTTTGAGTTCATGAAGAAATGCATATACATTAAAAATTAAACAGACAGTGCAGAAGTTTTAAAACACATTTGGTAATAATAAACCAGTTTAGAATTTTTTTTTTTTAAACTTTAGATATATTTTTTATATGTAAGTCGAACTTCAGCAGGTAGCAGGCCTCAGCATCCATCCGTCCATCTATCTATCTATCAATTTATTGTTCTCTTTGTTTAGCATTCTAGCATTCTGTCTATTGTTCATCCATCCATCCTTCCATTTCATCTTATTCATGTTCATATTTATTGGCTGGCTTTACGAAACATGCACAATCCCAATATATTATCAAATGCAACAGACAGGCATTTAATTGACACATGTCTATTTCACTCTGTTAATGAAGAGTTTTTGGATTCACTGCCTGTTTAGCTTTATTTGACAGCAGTCATAATTCATTTTTCAAAAGTCACATTTACATTAACCTTACAGTGGAGGTAAACTTGGCTAACGTTCCAGATGGTTTAGCAGAAATGTGTAGAATTTGTATTTGTTAAAGAACTAGAGTGTTTTTTGTTGAAGAATTATTGAAGGTTGAAAAGTCTTCTAGGCGGATGATCTAGATGTAATGAGCTACTATAATTACTGTGGGTGATCAGTGCTTTAGAGTCCCTTATTTGTATGTTGGCACGATTGGATAACTTTACTCATAGTATGTTTCATAAATGTAAAAAATTTGAACTAAATAATTTAACACTAGAATTTGTCATATATCTATACATTAATTAGACTACACTTGGTCTCCGTGTTGTGTGAATGCTCCGACAGACATAACTTGTAGTGTGTGTTGAATACTTCATATATTTGATAAAGCTCGTACAGACAAAAATCGGTTTTCTGCTCTACTTTTCTTTAATCTACAGCATCAACTATAACTTTCAACCAATCTAATCCATATTAAACCATCTGCATGTGTAAAGTCACATCGTGAGAAGGGCACATATGATTAATAAACCGCCACTACCTCCCAAAGGACAGGTCTTTATGAGCATGTTTGGAGTTGTGGCATGCGTGTCAGCTCATATTTATCACACCAATAAGTTACAGTGTCTTTGCATCATTCTCCACCCGTTGTGTTCATGTTGAGAACTATGTTGCTATTTATCATATGGCCATTTATTGATGCTCATGCGATCTCCAGCAATGTCTGGCGCTATTCGTCACTGTCTGTGCTGTCAGCTGAGCAGGAGAGAAATGTGAGATGCACAACTTGTTAATAGATGAAATATGTATAGCTCCATTCATTGTCACAAAACTGCCACTTCCTTTAGTTGTTAATGATGCCCTTATTTTTTTATTTATTTTGTGCTATTTTATTCATAATGAGCTTTCAATCAGAATGGAAATTATCTTTCCAAAGGTTGCTCTCTCAGACAACATTGTTAGTATTCAATTTCTTATATAAAGCATTTTTGTGCCATTTTTTTCCCCAGTCAAATATATACTACCATTTAAGAGGTTAGAGTAGGAATTTTTTTTTTATATATTTTTTTTAAAGATCTCTCATGTTCACCAAGGGTGCATATATAAGTCAGTATATTACAATGTAAATGTCTCTTTATTGAATCGAAAACATTTATTTGAGTAGCATTACGTAATATATTAAAAAAAATCTTCATATAACAGATCAATTTATATTTTATCTTTTCCTTATTTTTATAAACAAGGTAGAAACAAGTAAAAACACATACACAGACACATAAGAGATATAAAAAAGATATATCTATAGAAAGCTTGACATGTCTACTTTTAAATGAAGCAAGTATGATCGAAAACAAATGTTCTGTGATAAAGTAATGCATATGAAACCAACACCATGTCCAGTCTTTCCCGTCTGGCTTTATTATCTCTAATTAGATCACACCCACGAACCGATCACATTTTTGATATTACAGTAGTCCACGAGAGACGCGCAGCATGTAAACGCCCACATCACAGCAAACAAAGCAGCGAGACTTTTCCTCAAATTCATCTCGGCTACTTTGTTTCTGGAAGAAGACGCGCTGAGAGGAATAAGACAGAATTTACCTCAGAAAAAGACACACTGAGAGGACTAATATCATTGGTATTTAAGTCCTGATTAAATATATTACCACAAATAGAGGTGCACGATAAATATCAGCTGATAATTAATGCGCATCTCTTCAGTAAAGCCGGTTGTTAATTGACAAGCTGCGCAAATCCACGCTGATAATGAACGTGGATTTGCGCAGCTTGTCAGTTAACGACGGCTCTGTGTAGTAACAGCTGCTCTATGTGAAATCACGCATCTGATGGAATTTACCGCTGATTAGAGAGCCGGCTTTACTTACGAGATGCGCATTAATTATCGGCCGATATTTATCGTGCACACCTAACCACAAACATTATGTTTTACCTAAATATACCCACCTAACTTTGCAGTCTGTCACACATTGACATTCAGATCCACAAGATCCATAAATTCAACTCCTGAATGTTAAACAGACACTGATTGTAAATAATTTGGCAGCAGTTTCCTGGGTCAGTCATGTGAACTAAAACCGCTCCCTCTTCATATCGAGTCCTTCTGTTCTTCCAGATGTCGGGCCGAGAGAGAGAGAGAGAGAGAGAGAGAGAGAGAAAGAGACCGAGAGTGAGAGAGAGAGAGAGAGAGAGAGAGAGAGAAAGAGAATTTGAATTTTGAATTTTAACAAAACTTTTATTACAAATACATCTCACAGTACAATTAAATTACAATGTGCATAAATATTAAGAGCAACATCAACTCACAATAAATGTGTAAAAAACAAATCACCCTCAGATACAGAACACAAAGCCTCGTTTGCAACACCAAATACCTTCAAAGGTTATGAGATCATCCATTTGCTTGTAATAAGCAAAATCAATCATTATTCTTGCTTTCACCATGTTTGAAAACATTGCTACTACATTCTGTCCCAAATTTTGCTCAACTTTCTTTTTTCTACTTATATAAATGGCCAATTTTGCTTGGCCTAACACACAATTCAACAACTGACATACAAATCTGTTTTTCAACACATATTTAAAACCTAAAATAAAAACCACAGTAGAAAAAAATTCATTACAGCTCTGAAAAATGGCTCCTAAAAGCAAAAATAAAGGCTCTAATCTTGCACATTTTACAAAAGCATGAAAGATGGTTTCTCTCTCAGTGCAAAAAGGACATTGAGCATCAACCTCAGGATTTAAAACCGAAATAAAAGCATTCACGGCGACAGCGCCATGAAGAATTCTCCACTGTAAGTCACCTGTCTTTTTCGTCAACGGTGGTTTATAAAGTGCTCTCCACTCAGGTTTTCTATCCATATTCAATTTAAAAAAATCACGCCATGGAGTATCAATTTTCTTACTTAACACCTTTTTGTTAAAAATAACAACACAATACTTATACAAACTTCTCCCAGAACAAGAAAAGAAATCTACACACAGGGATTGAACAGTTTTTAAAAACACTCCAGAAACCTCTTCTAGATTCGGTGAAAAAGACAGACAAGGAAAAGAGTCTTCAGGATCTGGTTCACAGCGACCATCACCATACTCAGCCAACAAAAGTCTTTCTGTTGCATTGAGGAGCATCTGCCACTTCACCAATAGTTGTGCAACTAGACGGGTTGATCGAATGCCCAGATGTTGAGCCGTTGCTTCATCATTCATGAAATCCATTCCTGATACTTCCAGTAACTGTCCCAAAGTGATGACTTTACTGTCAGTGAGTGTCTTGTTAAGTCCTGGGTGCAGTCCACTGGCAGACAAATCCAGGCGTGCTCCACGGATTAAATGCTCTTCTAACAGCCAATGAAGTGACTCTGAATCCTCTGGGTTTTTTTTAAAAACAAAAAGACTCCACACTTTAAAGAGGTTCCTATAAAAAACTGGTAATCCTGAAGTGTTCAATTTCAGTGGGTCGAGTAAAAAAAAGAGTTTTATCTAGTCCCAGATTCTCAAGTTTACGTAAAATCACATATGCAACAGCACACCATCTACATTCAGCTGAACCAAGAAGAAGTTTTTGAATGAATTGCAACCGAAAAGTTGCTACTCTACTTTGAAGATGTATTAAGCCCTGTCCACCCTCCTCCTTAGGCAAGAATAACACATTCTGTGGGATCCAATGCAATTTATCCCAGAAGAAGTCTACTAAAATTGCCTGGATTTTTACTAACAGTTGCGATGGAGGATCAATACATGCAACCCTATGCCATACTGAAGAAGCAACTAAATTATTTATAATTAATATACGCCCTCTATACGACATTTTTGGAATTAACCATCTCCATTTATCTAGGCGGCCTTTCACTCTTTCAATGACTCCTTCCCAATTCTTTTGCACTGTTAACTCATCCCCAATATACACCCCTAAGTATTTAAAACCTGATTTTCCCCAAACTAACCCTTTAGGGAGATCTGGTTTCCCACCTGCCCACTCACCTAAAAGTAAGGTTTCACTTTTACTCCAGTTTACACTGGCAGAAGATAACCCTTTAAAAGTTTTAAGTAAACCTGACAAAACTTGGATGTCACTTTGCCTACTAATCATAATTATAACATCGTCAGCATAAGCTGACAATGTAAGATTCTTTACACAGTTTGGCAAACATAAACCATAAAGTTTGACCCGTATTTGCTGTAAAAGTGGCTCTATTGCCAAAGAGTAGAGCATACCAGACAATGAACACCCCCTGCCGGACACCTCTCTGAACTTTAAAAGGAGCACATAAACCACCGTTCACTTTCAGAATACTCTCAACGCCACTGTAAAGAACTTTAATACTATTTATAAAATCTTGACAAAAAACCCAAAAGCCTCTAAAACTCTCCACAAATAGCGATGTTCAACACGGTCAAATGCTTTCTCCTGGTCTAACGAGATTAACCCACAGTCTAGATTCACCATCTTGGAGACCTCTAAAATATCCCGAATCAAAGAAACATTGTCAAATATTGACCTACCAGGAACACAGTAGGTCTGGTCAGGATGGATGACACCATCCATCGCTCCTGCCAGCCTGTTAGCCAGGGTTTTTGAGAGCAGTTTGTAATCGCTACAGAGTAGCGAAACGGGCCCGCCAGCACTTTATGTCCGTAAGGTCTCCTTTCTTGGGCAGGAGGGTTAGCACTGCTCTACGGCAGCTCAGAGGCAGCTGGCCTTCGGCCAAGCTTTCATTCAATACCTCCAGAAGGTCTTCACCCAGTTCTGACCAGAAGGACTTATAAAAGTCTACTGGCAGGCCGTCAATGCCCGGCGCCTTTCCAGACTCCATTCCTTGTAGAGCCTTGTACATTTCACCCATGCTCAAAGCACCAGAAATCTCAGCATTGACTTCCTCAGACACCTGGGGTAAGTCGCTGAAAAAAAATCACTGTCACTCCTGTATTCTGGCCCAAGTTCATTTTTATACAGGTTTTCATAGAACACAACTGCTCTATTGCGAATGTCCGCAAAGTCTGTCAATAAACCTCCAGACTCAGAGCGCAGAGCATGGATGACTCTGCTCTGACCGTTCTTTTTCTCCCAGGTTAAAAAAGAACTTGGATGGAGCATCCATTTGGTCCGCACTCTGGAACCTTGACCTGACCAGAGCCCCCTGTGTTTTGATGTTCAATAAATTCAGCCCAACTGTGTCCTTTTCTTTGCCAATGAATCTAAATACCTCCGGCCATCAGTTGACTCAGCTAATTCTAGAAGTTTTAAAATGTCAGTCTCCAAGGTGTTCATAATCAAACTTGTCTCTCTAGTGACGTTTTGAGTAGTACTGCAAACAAAATTGTTTTATTTGGGCTTTCCCAAAATCCCACCACTGTCGTGAGAGACTTAAAAGAACCCTTTGTGGTTCTGAACTCATCCCAGAACAGTTTAAAGATGTTCTTAAAGTACCTGTCACTTAACAAAGTAGTGTTAAGCTGCCAGTATGCACTTCTTGGTTTAATGGAGTTTAAAAACACAGAACACAGCACCATACTGTGATCAGAAAAACTCACTGGGGTAATTAAACATTTCTTTACAATATTACAGTGATGCTTAAAAACATAAAACCGATCCAATCTTGCCAGCGAAATCACACTGTCACGAACATGAGTCCAAGTATACTGTTTTTGTGCCCCATTAAATTGTCTCCAAACATCACATAGCTCATGGGTTTTGACAAACTGGATCAAACGATTACGAGACGGCAAGTGAGGTTCAATATGGTTTCTGTCAAAGTTTGAATGTGTACCGTTAAAGTCACCACCCACGAATAAATATTCTTCTACACAGCATTTTTGTAAGACCGAACACAAAGTATTTAAAAATAGCATTCTTTCTATTGGTGCAGTTGGAATATACACGCAAATAAAAACAAAAATAAAATTCTCAAAAATAGCTCTTACTTTTAAAAGCCTACCCTTAACTACTTCATCCACCTGATAAGAAGTTGGATTGAAAAGCTTTAGAAAAAAGAATAGCCACCCCTCCACTGACGGAGGTGTTGTGGCTCAACACAGAGACCCCCCGTCCCACACCTCAGTCCAATCAGCAGCATTCCTCAAGTCACTATGAGGTTTCTTGCAACATAAGCACATCTATTCTTTTTTGTTTACCACTTCAAACATAGCTGTTCTTTTTTCTAATTTCTCTTACTCCTCCATTTATATTTAAAGTCGCAATGTTCACTTCACTCATGCTTGGAGAAATGAAAGAGACTAAGACACAAATTAGCACTCCATACACACACCCCACATTACTAGCCAGGCTGCTATACTTTCTCACTACCATCATTGGCCTTGTCAGAAGTGAGTTTTCTCACAATCTCTTTTTTAGGCGATATAACTCCTTTTTTGTAAACAAACTCTCCGACATAAAAAACCTGGTTTTATCAACGAACTGCTTCGTGTCCGAAAAATAATCAGCTACACAGACCCCTCTCTTGTTTTTAGTAGCTTTTAAAAACAGTTTAATGTCTTCCACTTCACAACCTCGACTAGAGAAGTCACTCTGAGAGAGACTGACGCTAGAATCAGAAGATTCACTGTCACTTTCACCACAACAAGCATCCACGTCAGCTTTCTTAGCTCTAACCGTCTGAAACTCGTCAGATGTTTTCCTTTTCGATGGAACTTTGAAATCAATCTGCTCTGTCTCCATTTCAATGCCATCACCAAACGAATCGAGCAGTAAAACGTTAGGTAAATTGACACTTTTTGGCGTATTCGATGTTTTAACATCACCCGGTCTATTTTCCTCAACCACATTTTCAGGTTCATTTACCTGGATCGCCGCACTCTCGGCCGCGGGCAGATTCAATGCAGCCCTGTCCTCCACCGCACCTGTCTCCGCCGCACCTGTGCCCGCTGCACCCGTCCCTGTCGCACCTGTCTCCGCCGCACCTGTGCCCGCTGCACCCGTCCCTGTCGCACCTGTCTCCGCCGCCGCACCTGTGCCCGCTGCACCCCGTCTCTGTGTCGCCGGCCGAACCGCGTCTGACGGACCAGCCTCGACCGGCTCACTAATATTAACGTCATCAGCCCGCTGCGCCGTTTTTCATATTTTTACCAGGACAGGCACGGATCAAGTGCCCCGCTAATCCGCACTTAAAGCACTTCATTTTGTCCGTGGTAACATAAACGACATAATCAAACTCGTCCACTTTTATATGCAGAGAAAGATCTAAATCCTCATCATCTTTTAGGATCATGTAAACGAATCTCCTAAATGAAACCACATGTTTCAAAAGAGGAGATCCACTACCAATCGCTATCATTTTAATAGGTGAGACCAATTTTCCATATCGTGATAAAATTCTTACCAAAGTTTCATCGCTAATGAAAGGCGGAACGTTCGACAACAAAACTTTTTTTGATGGCATAGAAAGTGGGAGAACATGAGTAAAAAGATTCTCAACCACTATACCATTCTCAACTAGGTCATTTGCCTTTTCAACAGAGCTAAGAAAGATGACAATGGAACTGTTCATTCTGGAGGCCGACATTATATGTTCATGCCCAACAACCTCTCCTGCAGCCAGGCAACAGTCTTCCACGCTCACCGCGGACGCCACTTTTACTCCATGGCGCCGCGTGAGTTTACTCAAACCTTGCATACGTGGGGCCGTCATGCTGCCCGCGAAGAAAAAGCACGGTAGCACGCGGCCCAAACCAACAAATACCCCACCACTTCTTAACAATAACCCATACAAGAAAAAAAGAAAAGAAAGAAAGAAAAAAAGAATTCACTCACAAACTCCAATTCACACGCAAACGCTCCTCTCACACTCAGCAGTCACACGTCACACCGGAAAAGAGAGAGAGAGAGAGAGAGAGAGATTGAGGTTTAAAGCACTTTATTTTTCCATTACACCTTACATCACATTACTGAAAAAAGAAAAATTTTTCTAAAAATTCACAACAAGCTGATCATCCTGAACTGTACATAGCACCTCATTAAAACACCAAACATCGCAAAACCACACCAAATTATTAGTAAGTTTGTAATATGCAAATTCAAGTTTCAGCCTTCCTTGCACCAGATGCCTAAACATCATTTCAGGATTTATTGTAGAGAGTTGCAAACCTTTGTTTTTTCTGGTTTTTTCCAGATTGCCAGTTTGGCAGTTCCTATCAAATAATTTAGTAAAACCATTTTCCTTCTCATTAAAAAACTGTATTTCAGACCCCCAATAAAAACTACTTCAGAAAAATCCTCATTGAATCTTCTAAAACAAATCTCAAGCAAATTAAAAAGACCTTGTAATCTGTTACACTTTAAAAACAAATGCTCCAGGTTTTCCTCAATCCCACAGAACCGACATTTCCCCCCCCCCACTGCTGGATTGAGGTGCGCCACATGCCGGTCCGTAGCGATGGCCCCGTGGATGATCCTCCACTGGAGGTCTGCCGTTCTCTTCTCTACCGGGGGGTTTATACAGCGTCCTCCACCTGTCCCGCACCAGGAAGTCTGGCTGTAGCAGTTCAGGCCATTTAGATGCTTTTATTCCTTTTAGTGATTCTTGGTGTGTCATTTTCACTGAAGTGCAATATAAAGCTTTCTTAGACGCATCTTTAAAAAGATCAAGCTGGCGGGGTCGTGAAGGATAAAATCGAGTCCGCAATTTCACCATCTTCCTCATTTATGATAGGTGAGATCTTAATGTCTGGAAAGTCTTGGTTATTTCTCATGTCCAGTGTTTTTGTCTCCGTGCAATCCAAGACCTGCAGCCACTTGGTAGCGCATTGGAGATCTCTTCTTTCAGTTTAAAAACAAGACGCAAGGACCTTAAACCCGTCAACTCTTGGAGTACTTCAGTAGGTTTCCAGCCCCTCTCATCAAGAAGATGTCCAAGTTTGTAGACGCCATTCCTTATTAAGCATCTCCGCACAGTCACGGAGGAGAGCAATCGAGTCTGGATCAACGGATTAAAAAACAACGGTTCCTCTGGAGTCCAATGTTCTTGCTCATCTATGTCTCGTTTCACTTTAAAAACAGTTCTCCATGTCTGCAGCATACACTTATAAAACGGTGGAAGCTCTGACAGGCTTATTTCCTCTAATTTTATTAAAAACAAGTGTTTGTCTAGACCAAGTCCTCCTGCCTGCTTCAGCAAAGCACTTGCTGTTTTGGCCCATGTCACATCTTTATAAAGAAGTCTCTGCACAGACTGTAATCTGAAGGCTCGGATCCGACTCCTCAAATCCACCAAGCCTTGCCCACCCTCCTGGACTGGAATATACAGGGCAGCTGCACGGATCCAGTGCTGTCCACTCCAGAAGAAGTTGACCAGTGTCCTTTGAATGTTTAAAATGAGTTCTTCAGGTGGCTCCATGACTGCAGTCCTGTGCCACAGCATCGATGCAGTGAGGTTGTTGATGACCAGGACTCTCCCCCTGTAAGACAGTTGTGGCAACAGCCACTTCCACTTTGTCAGTTTGGCAGACACCTTTTCCAGCAGACCCTCCCAATTTTTCTTTTGAAACTGTTCATTACCTAAAAAAACACCTAAAGCTTTAAACCCATCTTGTCTCCAGCGTAACCCACCCGGGAGTTGAGGAAAACCTGTGCCTTCCCACCCACCAACAATAAAACCTTCACTTTTGGACCAATTGACTCTTGCAGAGGAAGCTCTTTCATACAAACCAAGAGTTTGATTTAAAATTGTGATGTCATCCTGATTTGAAATAAAAACAGTAATGTCATCTGCATATGCTGATAAAAATAACTTAAAATTGTCCTGTGAATTAGGAATTGCTATTCCATTAAGATTCTTCCTCAACCTGCACAACAAAGGTTCTATGACCAGGTTGTATAGTTGTCCAGACAGTGGACATCCCTGCCGGATGCCTCTGGACACCAGGATCGGCTCACTCAAACCACCTCCTGCTTTCACCAGCACAGACACATTAAAATAAAACAAAGCAAACAAATATATAAAACTGTCACCAAATCCAAAACACTTTAAAACCTTAAAAAGATATTCATGATCAACTCGATCAAAAGCTTTTTCTTGATCTAACGATAAAAACCCAAGATTTCCATGATAAAACTGATTAATGTCGATCATGTCTCTTAATAAAAACAGGTTGTCCGTAATTGATCTTTCAGGAATGCAGTATGACTGGTCCTTGTGAATCAACTGGTCTAAAACATTTTTCAGTCTGTTTGATAAGCATTTGGAGAATATTTTGTAGTCCGAACACAGTAAGGATACAGGTCTCCAGTTCTTTAAAAAATCCCAAGTCCCCCTTCTTTGGAAGGAGAGACAGAACGGCTCGTCGACAGCTTGTGGGAAGTGTTTTGTTCTTGATGCAGTCCAACAACACTTCATAAAAATCTGGTCCTATTATATCCAAGAATTGCTGATAAAAATCAACAGATAAGCCATCAATCCCTGGCGAACGGCCAGTGTGTAGCTGATGCACTGCTTCCGTGAGTTCTTTAAAAGAGATTAAAGTGTCCAGTGCCTCTTTCTGCTGGTGCTCGAGCTGAGGCAGTTCCTCCAGCAGATCCTCAACGCTTGCAGCATCACAGCTCTCAGCGCTGAACAACTGCTTATAGAAGTCTCTCGCTAGCTTCCTCATTTCAGCTGGATTTGAAGTTACCGATCCATCTTGCCGACGGAGATGACACATTTGCTTCTGATGGACACTTTTTTCTCTCTAAATTAAAAAAGAAAGCACTTGGAGCGTCCATGTCCTTGACAGAGCAGAATCTGGCTCTTATCACAAGCTCCCTTTGCCTGCTCCTGCAAATAAGAGTTCAGTTCTTCTTTTTTCTTTTTTAAAACATCGCAATGCACAGCTTCACTACTGGATACAAGATTTCTTTCCATCGACTCAATGTCCTTCTGTAAAGTCCTTACTGTGTTTTTCACTATAGTTGATGTTTGGGAAGCATAATTCTGACAGAAAAGTCTTATGTTCACCTTTCCCACATCCCACCACTGACACAGACTTTCAAATGAAGACTTTTTCAACTTCCAGTTGCTCCAAAACACTTTAAAACTTTCACAAAATAAAACATCATTTAAAAACTTAACATTTAAAAGCCAGTAATAATTAGACTTTTGTGTCTTCTTTATGTTTAAAACCAAAATAATCATGTGGTGATCTGAAAAACCATTGGGAGAAATAGAAGCATCAATAACTCTATTACTCCACATTTCGTTCAAATAAAACCGGTCTAATCTTGCTCCAGAGACTCTATCATCACACACTTTCAGCCATGTGTATTGTCTCACAACCCGTGTTTCTTGTTCTCCACACATCTATTAGCTGAAATTCATGAATAATAAAACTTAACAGGGTAGCAGCAGATTGACTGTGAGGCTCTTCACCATTTCGGTCTACAATAAAATCAGTTGTGCAATTCCAGTCACCACCAATTACCAGACACACACTCTCATCATACTTCTGGACAGCATCTCTTAATTTCATAAACAGATCCTTGCGTTCTGGACCGTTATTGGGAGCATATATAGTTTACCAGCACAAACACAGTTTCTTCATATTCAATTTCTGTTAGTAACAATCTGCCTTCAACAATCTTGTCTATATTTAAAATGTTGATATTCATGTTGGAAGAGAATAAAATGGCAACTCCTGCACTGTTGTTTGTGCCATGGCTTAAAACAAACTTGCCTTCCCACCACATTCCCCACTCAATTTCATTGTCCTTGTTAGTGTGGGTTTCTTGTAAAAAAGAAACGTTAACCTTTTTAATTTTAATAAACTCAGAAACCATTCCTAGTTTTCCCCGGTCTCGTCCACCGTTTATATTTAGAGATCCCACCCTTAAAACATCCATGTAGGAATATAAAAATAAAGAGGACAGAGACAGAAAGAGACAGTAAAAAGTAAAGTTCACCACGTGATGTTTTAAACATTTTGGTGTCTGTGGGAAACAACTTTATCTTTTCTCAATTTTGTTACCATTTTCTTCAGTCTAAACCTCTTTTTCTTCTGTCTAAAACCTCATAACTAACCGTTCTCTGAAATAACAGTACCGACGCTATGAACTTCTCAGGGTCTGGGAAAAAATCAGTGACATCGAAAGCCTTTGCCAAAAGTCATGTCTAGAAAGTCATTTATTTCTTTTAGAGTGTACACGTCCCTTTCTATCTGCGAGCCCACATCAGAAACCTCAGAAAAAGTATCATCATCTTTCATTTCTGTCTCACAGTTTCCTTGACTCTTTAATAGATCAAACACTTTCCATTTTAGTATCTCCACGTTCACTCACATCGTTTTTCGTTACACTGTTTTCACCTGCTTCTGGTTCAGCACCAGCTTCCTCAGTATGACTGT
Source organism: Cyprinus carpio (assembly GCF_018340385.1). Classification (NCBI taxonomy): domain Eukaryota; kingdom Metazoa; phylum Chordata; class Actinopteri; order Cypriniformes; family Cyprinidae; genus Cyprinus; species Cyprinus carpio. The sequence goes on from NC_056583.1 coordinate 22,963,592, forward strand.
CATTAATTACGCTTTCTGCCGGTTTTCCACTGTGATCCTCCCGCTCCTCCACAGTTGAAGGCAGCGCGCTCTCTATCGCGTTCTCCCCGCCGCCCGCGGCACTCGGCCCGGCGTTCTCTGACGCGTTCTCCCCAACGCCCGCGGCACTCGGCCCGGCGTTCTCTGACGCGTTCTCCCCAACGCCCACGGCACTCGGCCCGGCGTTCTCGGACGCGTTCTCCCCGCTAACACCAACCTTATGTGGGCACATTAATCGCTTATGGCTAACATCCCCACATACAAAACACTTCATACTCCCTGTGTTGGCATAAATCATGTAAGCCTTCCCCTCATGCATCACCCTAAACGACACGTCAATACTCGGCTCGTCCAGGAACATGAACACTTGTCTTCTGAAAGACATTACATGTTTTAAACGACTCATTCTTACAGCCGAGTGGAAGCGCTTTCATTGCACTAGCGAATTTTCCCGTAGCGCGAAAGTCCACGCTCAATCTCCTCGTTGGGAATGAATGGAGGCACGTTTGACACGGTTACTTTTGTGGTTGGAGCAACAAGCGGTGAAACAATAATAAATTCTCCACTTACCACAATCCCGTTTGTAATCAACCGGCCTACGTGCACCTCCTCCTTCACAAACACCACCACCGCTTTATTCATACGAGACGCAGATGTAATATTCTCGTTTCCGATCTCCTCTCCTACCGCGACCAAACCACACATCCTCCACCGCCACACCTGACGCAGGAACACACCTGACGCCATGACGGAGGGAAACAGGTGGCGTCACCCTCATGGAGAGGGACGCCATCCCGATCCCAAACAAAACACAAATACACTCAAAAATAAACTATAATCTCCTTTACAAAAAAATATTTTAGTTTTAGTAAAAAAAACGAAAGAATAGTAATAGAAAAAACCAAAAAGTCGCCCTCTCCACGTGGGAACCCTCGGACACCCAACCCTCTCAGACTCAGAGAGAGAGAGAGAGAGAGAGAGAGAGAGAGAGAGAGGAAGAGAGAGAGAGAGAGAGAGAGAGAGAGAGAGAGAGAGAGAGAGAGAGAGAGAGAGAAAAAAAGAGAGAGAGAGAGAGAGAAGAGAGAGAGAGAGAGAGAGAGAGAGAGAGAGAGAGAGAGAGAGAGAGAGAGAGAGAGAGGAGAGAGAGAGAGAGAGAGAGAGAGAGAGAGAGACGATGAGAGAGAGAGAGAGAGAGAGGAGAGAGAGAGAGAGAGAGACAGAGAGAGAGAGAGAGAGAGAGAGAGAGAGAGAGAGAGAGAGAGAACATTCTGAACAGGTGTCACAGTGTTTCTCAAAAATGTTTATTTTTATTCTTTTATTAGTGTTTAGCACTGCGTAAAAAAAAAGTAATATATGTATATAAAATTGTATACACACATACAGTACACAAACACATCAGTCGAAACAGTTTGTGTATTATAATTTTTTGTTGTAAAAGAAGCAGGTAGAGAACATACATTGGAGATTGAAGCAGAAGTGAAGAAATTGTTAATTATTTATTTGTTTGTTCATTTATTTTTATTTTTATTTTTTTTGGCACACAAAAAGCATGGATCAACAAATTTTGAACTGCTTTGTTATAGACTAGTGTTTAGTGCTGGTATTTAGTGTTTTGTGAGAAAGTTAAATAAAAAGCCTTTTTTTTTCTTCTAATGGGCCTTCAGCCTCATTGTCCCCTAACATGCTCCCTTTGTCTCACAGAGTTTCCAGGAATCCAGAACTCAGGATTGGAATAGAGCAGACTTGAGTGATAATGCAGACGTGAAGAACTGACCTTGAGAGATGGATCACCCTCTGAAAAGCGAGCCTGTAGCAGGAGCGTAATACCTACAAATCAATATGTTCAAAAGGCAGAACATTCCTCTATGGTGAGTCAGATCAGCTGGGTAAATTCAAGAGATGGTTATTCAAATGTGGAGATCAGTGTTAGGGCTGATTTGGTGACGGATGTTCTCGTCTAGCTTCTTGCAGACTTCAAATGCCATTCTGGACAATTAAAGTCCTTTAGACTCTCCTGTTGATGCTGATTGGAATATAATAAGATAAAGGGCATATAATAGCCCAATGTGTGCAGTCCATTTAGACAGTGGAACATTTACATTACACTTTACAGTAATACAATGTGCTCTGTGAGTACAAATGTCTTCGCAGAAGTGCTTTAAAGCTTTATTGTGAGTAAGGAGGAGAAACAATATGGGAATAAATTAGATCCTATGTGATTTTTGGCTGAGGAGTTCTGCAGCTGTTTTATTTTTTAATGAATATTGTTTGACTCAAAAAAAGAAGGAAAGATTTTAGAGACACCTAAAATCATTATGGAGCTGATAGTGTATGAAACCGTTTTTGACTATCCGTTTTAATAACAATTTAAGCTTGTAAATGTGAGTGTGTTTTGGAACATTGTTTCTTAGCTGGTTCAGGCTGTTCACTAACTGGTTGATCAGGTACAGTGTTCATAAAACCAGTTTGATTGCCTTAAGATACGACTAGTTGGTAAAGCCCAAAGTATACGTTATTTCTGTATGCGTATGCTAGCATACAGTAGAGTGCATTGTCTTTCAAAGAACACTCAGTTTGATAGTGTTGTGAATGCATACGGTCGACACAAACGCTCTAGAAAGCTTCATCCTTGTCCAGCATCTGATGTATATTTCTCCAGAAGTTATGTCCCATAAAAATGTCATTGTACTCTTTTAATCTAAAGTTGCGTCTCTCTCATAAGTCCTCTTACGAAAAGTAACCAGGTTTTACAAAAAAACAAAAACAAAAAAACATGTTTATTATATACTGTAAAATATTGCCAGGAATATATTAAAGATAATTAATTTACAATACATTACTGTAGTCAGAAATTTACAGTGGAGTCAATGCATGCTGGGTAATTTTCTTACAAATGACTGTGGATGATAATAAATATATATATATATATATATATATATATATATATATATTAGTGCTGTCAAGATTAATCGCGAATAATCACACCCAAAATAAAAGTTTTTGTTTGCATAATATATGTGTTGTGTATATTTATTATGTATATATAAATACACACACATACGGTATATATTTTGGAAATATTTACTTTTTTTACGTCTATATTTATATTCATATAATTTATATTATAAAAAATATATTCAATGTATAAAAATAACATATTTTTCTGGAATACACATGCATGTGTGTGTATTTATATATATATATATATATATATATATATATAATAAATATACACAGTACACATACGTATATGTTATGCAAACAAACACTTTTATTTTTAATGTGATTAATCGCGATTAATCGTTTGACAGCACTAATATATGTACACTACCGGTGAAAGTTTGGGAATAAAAAAATGGTAATCTTGCAAAATGTTGTTACAATATAAAATACGGTTTCTATTTTAATATCCTTTAAAATATAATTTATTTCTGTGATGCAAAGCTGAATTTCCATCAGCCATTACTCCAGTATAAAGTGTCACATGATCCTTAAGAAATCATTCTAATATGCTGATTTATTATTAGAATTATCAATGTTGGCAACAGTTGCGCTGCCAAATATTTTTTTGGGGAAACTGTGATACTTTTTCAGGATTCTTTGATGAATAAAAAGTTAAAAAGAACAGCATTTATTCAAAATATAAATATTTTCTAACAATATAAATCTTTTCTATCACTTCTTATCAATTTAACACATCCTTGCTGAATAAAAGTTTTAATTTCTTTCAAAAAAAGAAAGAATAAAAATTACTGACCCCAAACTTTTGAACTGTAGTGTATATTGTTAGAAAAGATTTCTATTTTAAATAAATGCTCTTCTTCTTAACTATTTATTCATCAAAGAATCCTGAAAAGAAAAAAAAAAAAGAAAAGAAAAAAAAGTATCACAGGTTCCAAAAAAATATTAATCAGCAGTTTCCAGCACTGATAATAAATCAGCAAATTAGAATGATTTCTGAAGAATTATGTGACACTGAAGACTGGAGTAATGATGCTGAAAATTAATCTTTGCATCACAGGAATAAATTAGATTTTATTGTATATTAAAATAGATTATATTTATTTATTTTTTTTACATCATAATAATATTTTACAATATTATTATTTTTTTCTCCTGTAAAAAACATAAAAAAAAGTTCTGATCCCAAACTTTTGTCCGGTAGTGTGTGTCTATCTGTCTATCTGTCTATCTATCTATCTATCTATCTATCTATCTATCTATCTATCTATCTATCTATCTATCTATCTATCTCTCTCTCTCTCTCTCTCTCTCTCTCTCTCTCTCTCTATATGTATATAGTAATGGTGTCTGATAGATAGATTTGAAAACCCGATGATTAAAATCAACATTAAAATCAACTTATTTATTGCCCCAAAGGTCCCTCTCAAACCCCTTCCATGAATACTGCCGCTGGACCAAATCACTAATTAAAACAGGATTAGCTCCATGTATTATTATTAATTACCTCACTGAATGTAATTCAGCTAACACTGATGATCCTCTGCTCATGTGTCATATGGAGACTTGAACCATTCATCAAGAGCAAAGGGTCAAGCACAAAGCAGAACGCTGATGGTGAAACTGTGTTTCCTAATTATGTCTCATACGACAGCCTCAAGTGGCTGAACTAACACACATACACACAAACATACTTACAGTATGTGCACACACCTCTCTGTGTCATTCAGCTCCTCATATATACACATTATGATGAACGTTTCATTTTTCAGTCCGTTAAGACTTTTTTGTTCTTTAATAACTTCATCAGTATGTATGTAAACAGTATTAGGGTGATGTTTTAATGCATTATATTAATATTAGGACAGCTATGCCATCTAATATGTCAAGTATTTTGTTTTTAATTCCTTACTAAAATTTTATACCTTTAGTATTTAAATACAATTATCAGTAACACTTTATAATAAGGGAATATAAATAAGCATGTACTAATGCCTAAATTAATACTGAATTAACCATATACTAATTATTATTAAAGGTGTTAACTAATCATGAAATAATGAAGAGCTATCCTTAGTTGCAACTGGACTCATATGGATTCACACATGAATAACGGCAGCCTTAATGTTAGTACATGACTGATAGTTAATGCATTAATTAACATTTATGGGTAAACTAAATCAAACTGAACTTTACTGAGAATGAACTTTACTGACACCCAGCAAATGTTCTGACCTCGCCTGCATGTTTCTAATCTGGTCATTTCTTTAGGAATCATTCTACAAATATTCTTTGTTAATACTAAAATATTATTATTAAAACTTCATTTAAATCACAATATAATTAACATAAAAGAAAATATAAAAAAAAAAAAAACAACACAAAAAAGACAAGATTATTTATTAGTGTATTTAGTATTTTCTACGCTTGATGAGGAGGATCACATTAATCTTTCGCCACCCAGTAATGATTATGACAATGCTGAAGTTGTCATAAGCTCAAATTATGATATTAAATAATTTAAAGTGGAGTATTTCTCAATCATTCTTAGAGAGACTGTTTGATTTAGTTTACCCATACATGTTAATTAATGCATTAACTATCAATCATGTACTAACATAATAACGTTGTTAAGGCTGCCGTTTTTCATGCGTGAATCCATATGACTCCAGTCGTAGTTAAGGATCGCTCTTCATTAGTTCATGATTAGTTAACATCTTTAATCATCATTAGTATGTGGTGAATTAAGTATTAATTTAAGCATTAGTACATGATTATTCATGTACCCTTATTGTAAAGTGTTACCCAAATATCTGAGATCCAGAGAGCTCAGCAGAGAATTCATCAAGTAAATTGTTATAGTTCGTAGACATTCACTATAGCACTGTGAATCACCCGCTTGTCTTTTCATTTCTTATTAAGGCTTTTCACACAGAACCACGGAATTGATATTTGTGAATAGGCTCATAAGAGAGAGCAATTCACAGCAGTCAATAGTGATTCAGTTGGAAACACAGTTATATCTTAGGTCATTTTATAGCCCACTGCACAGACACAACTATAATAGTTTCTAACTTGTGTAATTCCACTGTGGGACTGCAGTGTCAAGCACATTAAGTATTTGAGTACATACATTTAAATTGAGCCGTGATGTGTTTGAATTGGACTGAATGATGGATTTTCTGCAGCATGATTTGTCTAAACTGAAGAAATATTGATATTAGCTTAATCAAAATGCTAATGGTGACACTTGGTCTGTAAATACTAAGATGAGGCATGTGGCAGCTACACATTATGCATACATTCTTTTTGTTTCAGTTTGACCAACTTCTAGCCTAAGCAATGAATGCATGACTTTCTGTTCTCATGCATGCATTCTTTCTTTTCTTGACATGGACAGAATGTTGTACTAAAATATGCAACTACTGTTTAATGGGACTGAAACACCGCTACTAAGTGAAACGGATATCACCATCAGTGTTCATACAGTACAGCTTGTGTAGTGCTCCTGTGGCTCAGTGGTAGAGCATTGCGTTAGCAGTGCAGAAGGTCATGGGTTCAATTCCCAGGGAACACGCATACTGGTAAAAAAAAAATAAAAAATTATATATATATATATATATATATATACATAAATAAATATAAATCGCTTTGGATAAAAGTGTCTATATATATATATATATATATCCTTAATGCACTGTAAGTCGCTTTGGATAAAAGTGTCTGCTAAATGTATAAATGTAAATGTCTGATTCCTGAACAAATGACTCTCATGAGTCATTCTGTTAGTGAATCAAACAGCTTGCAACTGTGAGACTTGGTGTAGCCTAGTTACTGACTGATTGTTTGTATGTTAATGTTTAGTTAAATAATAAAAAAATATATAATATAGAAATAATATAATAATACAAATAATATAAAAATAAAAATATATTTAAAAATAAATGAATTAAATATGTTGTTCAATATTAAAGGTAATTATTTGAAAAACAATATTAATCTACCGTCTCACTTTCTGTAAACCTCCAGTCTTTAAATTCCTGCTGTTGTGTCGTAACCTCCATGAACAAACGGATGTCTTTCAGCATGTAAGGTGCTGCATTCTATTAAGAACACACATGGCAACGCAACGGATCACAGACCTTTAATCTATGCATACTATGAATTTCAATGAACGGCATCTAAATGTGGCACCTTGATTCAAGGATGAACATCCTCACTTGACTGTACACATCCCTAATTGAATTAAAGCATGCCAATAACCTACAGCGATGGTCTTTTCTGTAGCATCATTCCACTGGACAGGTTGTCTATAGTTTGCTTGGCCTCCATACATCATTTGAAACAGAAGGGGCATATGTGGACATTCCTGTATTCTTTGTGAATGTAGAGACAATATCAGCAGCTTTATAAAGGTGATGGGATGTAAATGGTGTGAATGAATTGAGAATAATGTAAGGTGAAAAAAATATGCATGTCCATGTCTTTGTTTTAAATGGAATTTCTTTAGATTTCATTCAGATATTAAATAGGCCTGGCAAAGTCAACTTAACTTGTGAGATTAATTAAATATGTTTAACTTTGTTACCACATTTGCCTAGATGGATGTTACAAATATTACATTTTGCTCTGTAAAACTGATACACAATGGCTTTTTAATTTTTCTATTTGACAGACTGCAATTATCATAAAATCTTAATAAGTAGGCAATGTCACCTATGAGAAGAAAATGTATTTATACTCAATTTAAGCTGGTATAATTTCCTAATATAAATCTCTACACTACTATATTGATTGATTGATTGAAGTTGTAAATTAAACTAAAATTTAATTAAATTAAAAAAAAAAAAATACTTTAAATTTTCATGATTAATGCAATATATTACTTGCCATTTCTTTGTAGGGTTATTATGGTAAATGTAACTAAAACCATAAAACAAATGGTGTTACTTGAAACGAAATAAAATAAAATCTATAAAAAGTGACACTTTTTATTTTAGATAGTAGCCAGGCAACAATAAAATAATACAAAAACTATACTCAAATAAAAGTTAATGAAAACTGTGTGTGTGTGGCAAAAATGATAAAAACACAAAAGTAAAAACAGAAATATAAAAATGAATTAATATATTATTCATATATATATTTGTATTTATTTTTATATTATTCAAATTCATTAATTGTGATGTGTAGCAATTTCTAAGTGAAAATTGTTTCCACACCAAATTTAGTTGTTTGTCTGTTTCCAGTGTAATGCAAACACACATGGCTTTGCACATCAGATAATTTATACAGTATGTTGATTTCTGTGATTAAAATGTAAAGAAAAAAGACAAAAATTATTAACAGCCCTTGTCTTCTTTACAATGAATGACTGTGCATTCACACATATGAAAATGTCTTTTGTTATCATGTTGGTGTGAAACAGCGTTCTAGTGGGATCTGCTCTTCTGTGTTTGAACATATTTCATACACAAGAGGACAGTTATCACACTGCTGGGCTGGGAATAAGATAAAGAGATAGGTAGGAGATGCAGATCGACAGGCTGTCCCTGAGACCAAAGCTTGTTGAAGAAGCAAGTGATTTGTAAGCTGCTTCAGAGATAGATGAGAAGACGGGAGTGAAACTTCAACAATCTGTTCCGGCATGCACTCTCCCTCTGTGACTTCAGATGAGACAGGCTGTGAGGATCAAACCACACACCCTGAAAGAAAGAAAAGCAGCCGTTCATCCACATTAAAAAGGGAAGCCGAATACGCAACTGGTGGAAAGTAGGTTAGATCCCTCTTCAGGAAAATGTTTCTCTGTGAGTTAAAAATTTAGGGAGATTTTTATGGTTATACCTCATTCATGTTCTAAGTTAAGAAGACAAACTTTGAATTATTCAGATGTTAGATATTCTGGGTTGCATTTATTTTGCATATATAGTCTTTGTATGCATTAAAAAATGACCTTCGCTGTCTCTTTAATGCCAGTTTATGTGTATAAGGCAGTGAATGGACATTGTGGATAAATGGTGCTTTTCACGTGTCCTGTGGAGTAACAAAACTATTTTAAAGTGTTTTTTTTTTTTTGGTCATTATGCATGCATCTTTTTATGAACTTATAATAATTGAGAGACTACTTGGAATATTTAAAAAAAAAAAAAAAAAAAAAAAAAAAAAAATTACTGGTACTTATAAAAAACAAATATGCCACTGGACCATTTACCACTTGTGCTTTCCTTAAAATCCTTCACTTAATTTGGTGTTCAAAAATGACTAGTCTTTTAAAAAATACTATATTACTATATTACATACTATGTTTTTTTTTTATCTTTTTTTTTTTTTGGCAACTTGTTTTCTTTCAAATAGGTTTTCTACTTATTTATTTTTTTTAAACTGATTGGTCAAAGGCCTCACTTATCTGAGCTTATGCTTATGCTTATCTTAAGCAAAAGCTCAGATAAATGAGGCCTATGATCAGTCAGTTTCAAATGAGTACAAAACCTGGGCTAACTGAAAGAAAACAAGCTGATGAAAAAAGAAAAATCCCCCAAAAAAGCAAAACATAATTATCTAAAATTTATTCGACAGTTGTTAACCCCTGTGTGAGCAGTCAGTAGGTTTGTGCCCAATCTGAGAACATTAACTAGCATTTTCAGAAAAAGAAGGAAAAAAAGAAAAAAGAAAAGAAAAGAAAATAAAAAAATTAAAAGAAAAAAAAAACAGAAAAGAAAACGGGACATAAAATCCTCCCTGGGTAAAGATGACCTTAACACAAGTTGAGGGTTAAAATGAATTATTACAAAAAAACAAACAAACAAAAAAAAAATATTTGTTATTTAAGGTATTATAATGTTCATAATGTGTTTAGCTTATTTGTTTCACAACTTCAAGGTAAAAGGTTTTGAACCTAGAAAGCCATTAGCAAAATTAGTCCATTACTCCATTAGCATAGCCCAGTAAAAGCTTTAAAACTTTGTTTAATTCAGTATTATAATTATATACAAACCTGAACATAGGTCAACCAGTATTTTAGGCCATGCAAACATCAGTTGAGTGCCTGTGTAGTTTATTGCACTTGGCAGATTTCTCATGTACACTATACGATTTTTAATGTCTCTTAAGCTCAAAACTTTTCAATCAGAAATTGCTAATAAATTTGCATTTTGCATTTGCATTTTGTGCATTTATTTGATCAAAAATACAGTAAGAACAGTAATTGTGCAATATTATTACAACTTGAAATAACTTTTTTCTATTTGAATATAATATAAAATGTTATTTATTCATGTGATGGCAAAGTTAGATTTTCAGTCATTCAATGTCACATGACCCTTCATAGTGCAAAATAATCTTGCACTTTGTTAAACCTCTCCATACTGTCTTACAAAATCAGCCCCTAGATTTTTATTACGTTGCAAGGTAATTGATAGTCAGCAGATACCCTGGTACAGTCTGGTCATTGAAGGCAGAGCTAATTAATCTCTTTCAATCCCATCTGCAGTGCCCAGTGTGGCCCAGGGAGTTCGTGTTTCTCTCCACAATTACAGATGCCCTTCCCTGCCTTTTCAATCAATCCCTGCACCTGAAGCTGGTACCCCACGCAAGGATATGATAGGGTAGAAATTTTATTTATATACTGTAACACAGGGTGATGGGATTGATTCTCTGACCTTCATAGTGTGTTGTTTGGAACATCCTGGACTTATTGGATACATACTCTAGTGAGCACAAATTCACAGTATATGTTCCTCTGTGGAGAGGACAGATTGTGCTCTGGTAAAACAATAGATTGTATAATTTCCTTCAGGAAAAGAAATGGTCAAAATCTCATCCGCAAAAAAAGGGGGAAATGCTTCTTCTGTATGTTTGCTATTTCTTATCCCTCCTTGTTCTAACCATGTTTGAAACTTTGTTTTGCTAGCATGCTTCCTTGAATCTCCTGTATTCCTGTTGTATTGTAAGTGGCTTTGGATACAGTTATCTTAAATATGCTTTAAAAATATTAAATAGTGATTATAAATATTCACTTTAAAGCAAAAAAAAAAGTTAATATTACAAATTTGGCGTTTCGCATGGGATGAGAACAAAATTTTAACTGAATTGAGCTGAATTATGACACTATTGTCTTCCATAGAGATGCTTCATACCTGAATCGAATTTGGTTTTAATTCATGAATTTTGCTGCATTGACAGTTTTTAAACTACTGTCTTCAGCAGAGCTGCTTATAGCGGAATTAAAATTGTTTCATAATGAATTGAATGAAGCTGAACAATGACACTGCTGTCTTGCTATAGCTGCTTTATAGCAGAATTTTTCAAGTTTGCATTGATTGTTACTTTCCTGTTTAGTATGAGGAATCTGTTTTGAAACGATCTCTATTGTTTAAAGCACTATAACAATACCTTGATTTATAAGATTACCTTGATTTGACTTGGCTCAAGTCAAAAGAGCCCAAATCTCAATGATATTCTGCTCTCTAAATATGGCTTGGGTCTCTGCTTCAAAGTGACTTTTTTGGTCATATGTTGGGAGTCATATTTAAATCCCAAGACACAAGCCAAATGAATAAAACTTAATGGGACGCTCTTCTAATTCTTAAATATCATAGTCTTTAGATGTTCACTGCTACACCCTGAACCAAAGTCAGTATGATAGATGTGTGCTGGGTAGTGCAGAACTTTTCTTTCAATCAGAAGTGTATCAGATGTTCTCTTGAGGATCTGATAACTGGCCCTTCATCTCCTGAGGCCTCAACTTTTTTTTTTAAAGTTCACCATGATTCATTTCGACATTTTCAGTGAGGTGGTTTGAAGTTGTAGCACTAATTGCGTTATCAGGTTCAGCGCTCCTATTGGTTCTTGGTTTGACGGTCGTTGTAGGAGAAGTCAGACTGCAGGAAAGTGTCTGAAATCTTCTGACACTGCCAGAATTTAATCGGAGGAAAAAATTGATCCCAACGGCCATTAATCTGCTGTCGGTGAACATGTTAAACCAGTGATCAAAGACAACAGATTTTAGCCTAGGGTTATAGGAATCTTTTAGGATTTCCAAAATTTGTCTCAGACAACCAAATCATGGCAAAAATTGCACAGTGTGAGCCGGGCTTCTTTCTGTACACATAGCTTGAGGACAGGTGTACTGATCAGTGTGTTGTGAGTATATGCCAACTGCAAATGTATTGATAGAGCACCTGTGAGTGTCACAGTTGTGCAACATCAAGCTGTACATGGCCTCTCTCTGTGTGTCTGAGTCTGTCTCACACACAGTTGGAAACTATGGATAATTGAATGCCCCATACCAGCAGACCAGGCCATTTGGCGTAGCTGATATGTCATGTGCTTATAACGGTGTGGAATGTGATGACAGTTGCCATGGAAACCTGTAGGCTGACGGGGGGGCTGTTTTTTTTTTTCACATGCACAAAAGTGTAGCTTATCTGTCATTATTTTAAGGTATCTGAAATAAAGACTTTCTGTATTTAATGCCATCTGACAATTTAGCTATAATTACATCTATTCATATTGGGAAAAACCTATGTTTATATTGGACAACAATCTGTTTTTACTAAAAAAGTAAAAATAAAGTCTAATATTTAATATCTCTCACATTCAGAAAACACCTGAAGTGTAAGGTATTTTTGATCATGAGTGATAATTGTAAAAATTAACAACATTATTTATTGAATTTTATTTAAGTATTGCATGCACAAAAGCATAGCTTACCTGTCCCTTTTTTTTTAAGATATCTTTATTTAATGCCATCTGACAATTTAGCTTAATTAGATCTTTTCATATTATATTAGACAACGAACTGTAACCTCATGCAACAGTATTTTACTAAAATGTGTTAATCAAGTCTAATATAATTTTTAATATCTCTCATTCTTGCTGATTAAGATCATAAAACATTATTTTTTTTCTTGTACAAACCTCATTAAATTGTTAATTCTACTACTATTTGTTTGGATCGAAACAGAAAGCACTTCTTTTCCTTTTCCTTATTTGATCACTAGAATAGAGTGTCTGCTAAATATTAAATGTTAAATAGATAGATGGGAATTTATTATTAGGCATTATAGATATAATAACATATTAACAACATATAATCCTCATTTTCATTAGAATATCCCGTGGAAGATTAAATATGACACATCTGTGACAGTTTTATTTGAAAAAGCACCTTCTGTGTTCACATCCTGCTGCTTTCAGTGAGAAGAAATGAGGCAGAGATTTGCAGGGGCACATCAGACCCACTTTAATGCTTCTGTTGATTTCTCCAAACAGTCTTTCATTATTGTAATTGCCGTGTCTGTCCATCAATGTGTCGCCCCTTCTGGAAAAAAAAAAGCATTATCTTAAGTGCGAAAAAATGCCAGCCTTGATGTGGGAAATGTGTTGTGAATTTATTGCATGGTATTATTAGGGTTGCTTTGAAGGACAGAAGAGGACAAACTTGTTTCCCATCAGCTATGGCCTGTTTGAATGTAGATAACAATGTTAGCTGGTGCGGGATGTGTCAACTCTTTCTTTGTTTGTGTGTTTAAATCTCACATGTGGCAGCTGACTAGATATGTATTGATGTAATCTATTAAAATTGTTAATTATTTTTGGAAAATATGGCTTCAAAGACCAACTATATCTCGTCTTTGTTATCCTCACAGACATGCAAATGCTGTGAGGATAACAAATATGAAAGAAAGAAAAAAATGGCTGCATCACCTAACATCTGTTTTTCTCTTTAAAAACCCCTTCATGTTTGCACAAATTAACAGAAGTAGCAGAAACTCTCAAACTCGGGGTTACAGGTCTGTTCTGACAGGGACATTAAATTATAAAATGCAACTAACCATATAATTGTACATAGGTAATTTATGTATTTTACAGGTTAAAGCCAGCAAACTCAGTAAATAATTGTTGGGTCTATTCAGTTCATGCAATAAAACAATCCGGGATTTGATTACAGGACACTTTTATTATGTATTTTCAGTACTTGTTGGGTTGCCACTCGATGTCAAATGCAAAATTTGGCTCTTGAAGTGAAAGACACTTTGCAAAAAAAAAAAAAAAAAAAAAAAAAACACACTTCCTGAAGGTGATCCCATTCTAAATGTGTAGTTGATTTTGACCTCCACCTGCTGGACTGCCCCGCTCAAAAAATGGCATTCAGCTTTAAGTCTGAATCATGCCATGCAGCTTATATTTATTTTAGCAGGTTACAGTATTGATGGCCATGGTTGAAAGTTGCAAGAAGAATATGTTTTGAATAGTGTATAATATAATGTGATGAAATACACAGCAGAAGCACTGGTGGTGTGAAAGTACATTGTGAGCCTGATGTTCCCTTATGCACTGCTCAAGTGTGTAATATGACACAGACCCTAACAAAACATTGAGCACAGAACAAACAGAATATGAGAAGATGCTAATGAGAGGATGTGGTATTGTGGGTAAAGCCTAACCACTCTTCCCTCAATGTGACACTGACTAATTTATCAGCGTGTAATTAAGAAGCTGCCATCTCTGCAATCAAAATTACTGATCTTCAATATGGCGCAGTTAGCACTCGAGACATTCTTTGTCTCTATTTGTATTTGCTGATCCATGTGAATGGGTATTTTAAAAACAAATTCCCAACAAAGGTCATCAAGCTCTCAACAGCAAGTTTTTTTTAAAGGGACAGTTCACAAGTAATGAACATTATGTCATTGTTTATTCTCCCTCAGTGTCGTTCTAAATCAGTTTGACTTTTTCTTCTGCAGAACGCAAACGCAGAAAGTTCAAGGAGCTTTCAACCATCAAAAGGACACAAAGTGTCATACAATTATAAAAGTGGTCCATATGGCTTGTGTTCCAACTCTTTTTGAATATAAATCCAAAGTCATACAGATTTGGAACAACACAAGGGTGACTAAATTATAAAAGGATGACACAATTTTCTTTTAAAAGACTTTAATGCTGTGAATCTATGTTTTTGTACTGTGTCTAATATCTTACTTTTGAGTACATAGAGTGAACACAGATACTGTGGTACTGTTTTACACTTCATAGAGTTAATCAAGACTTTATGAACTACTACTGCTTAAAAGTTTGTGGTATTTTTATTTTTATAATATATTTGAAGTCTATTATTATGCTCACCAAAGCTACATTTATTTGATTGAAAATACAGGAAAAACAGTATTATTGTGTTACAATTGTAACTTTTTTTCCCCTTTTTTTTAAAATAACTGTTTTCTATTTGAATATATTTTACAATATAATTTAGTCCTGTGATGCAAAGCTGAATTTTCAGCATCATTACTCCAGTCTTCAGTGTAACATGATCCATCAGAAATAATTCTAATATGCTCATTTGCTGTTGAAGAAACATTTATTATTATTATTATTATTATTATTAAGTGTTGAAAACAGTTGCTGCTAAATATTATTGTGGAAATTGTGATAATTTTTTTCATGATCCTTTGATGACAATAACATTTTATAAAAAATAAAAAAAAATGTAAAAAACTATTTGAACATAATAATTAAAAAAATATTTAAAAAAAAAAATAAAATAAAGAAAGTCTTCACTGTCGCTTTTGTTCATTTTAATGTGTCCTTGCAGAGTAAAAGTGTTAAATCCACATATTTTGTTTAGGGGGGAATGACTCATTTTCTGTGTTTGTTAGTCAATATTCAGTATTTCTTACTAAAATTAATTCTTGTTAGTAATCCACACCCCATAAATATATCAGTGTTGACTTGTCTTGGTAAAAGCTACAGTATACAACTTATAAAATTATTTGGACCTATAAGAATCTGCTCACCTTGTTACTCACTGTCCAGGTCATCAGCTTTACACATGCTGAGATGATGTTTATTTTCAAATGGTGTGACCGATCCATCCATGGCTCTCATTTTCAGGCCACTTGATGAACTTTTTCTCATGGCTTTTCTATTTCACACATATTACTGAACTGTTTTAGCTGCAAATCATGAGGAAAATCAATAGTCTGCACAGACTGACCAGTGTGCTTGGATTTATAGGCTGGAGATTTCACAATGAAAGGGAGATTTTCTCAAGGTTTTTAGCAAGTGTGGGCAACAGGTTACGCTTCGTAAAAAGGCTCATTTCAAAACAACCCACACAGACTTTTCTCTCCCTCAATCCACTGGGTTTGAAATCGACCTTATCCATTTTATTCCAAGTAAAAAAATTCAAACTGTACAAAGCAGGCTGACAATCTTCAGATTTTGCATCCTTAGCCAAACCATAATAATAACTTTTTAGGCCCCATGCAGTATTTTGTACCCTATTAATTGAAAGATGCCAGATGATTAAATTACCATATAATGCTACTGACTGAAAGAATCGACCTGGAACATGCAACACCTTCACATGACATAGAATGTCTAAGAGTTGTCCTAGTTGAGTTTAAGAGTCAGAATAAGATATATGACCCTAAGGACTGAAGTCAGTTGTATTTATATCATATTTGATTAGTTCATATGGACCCAATTAAGTTTGGATCAACTTGGGTGACATTGAGCAAATGTTATGAATATGTTATGAATAACGTTTGCAATTACTTTTAGTTAGATGGTTCCATTGGGGATGCAAAATAATAATAAAAAAGAAAAGAAAAGAAAAAAAGAAAGAAAACAGAAAACACCCAAACTTTTAATTCAAGTTGTCAAAATGAAAATTTTCTGTAGCAGTTTATTGAATTTTGGCAGCCACAATGGTTATTATAATAATAATAGCTGTTGCTTTCATTATCATCGTTATTTATTGACTGATTGATTTTTGCTTGACTTGGTTGGTTGGTAATCCACTAATATTACAATGTTTGTAATATTAAAAATATTACTGTATATTGACAAATAACATTGTATGTGGGTAAAGAGCCTCTTTTAATAATAATAATAATAATAATAATAATAATTTTAGACCCTGTTTTTGTGCCCTATTACTGGAAAGTACCAGTTTATTGACTTGGCTTTGACTGAAAACATGAAACACATTCTTATGACACAGAATATGTGAGTCTTCGAACACCTTTTTATGACCTACGTGCAAGAACTGCCGCTTCAAACGAAAACATTTGTAGGCCATGTCAAACTGTCTTTGCTGATATTAAAGTCATGCAGGTTCCCTCAAAACAATTCACTGTCTGAGAGACCTGCTAAAAATAGTGCAGAGTCAATATTAAGGCCTCGATCCCGTGTGGAGTTTATCATTAAATATGCATGATACTTTAATGTAAAACATGACACTCAGCCACGGGAGAACTTGAGAAACATGTCATACCTCAAATACAGCTTGATCTGAAGTGCTTGCTTTGAGAATTGGCACCAGGATTCATAGGTAGCATGGTGAGGGGGGAAAAGCCATTTATTTGGACTGACAGGATTTGTTTGGCCACCGATATATCAATGCAAAGCTCAATAATATGTGCTTTTCTTGAAAGGGCTTGTTATAAATAATTCAGAGCAGGCCCTGTCATGGAGACTCAGGTGCAGGTTATGGATATGATTTGTGTTGTCAGTATTGACAGAGGCTAGTCTATGCGGCTCCTTGTTTCTCCACCCAGGATAAGAAAAAGGCCAATGGCCTTGTTAATATATATATAAATGATGTTACAGTAGCCTGTTTAATGTAGACTGGAACAGCACCAGTTTGTAAGTATTTATTAATTACTGATAAGCAGTAATTGCATCCATAATTTGTTTGAGGAAAAATGGAGGAACGATATCTTGTGGGTATGATGTAAGCTTAAGATGATCCACAATTTCCTTTCAGGAGTGCAAGTTGAGTGGCTCAACCACAGATCATGTGAAGTATGAAGCAGCATCAGACAGAGTATAACCAGAAACCTTCTAAGATCTAGTAGCTATGACCTTATTTGTGAAAAACTTTCCAAAACTTTCACAAAGGGAAACAGGAGGCTCAGGGAAAAGTTTAACAGGAGGATTTAGTACGAAGTCAGTGATGGGAAAAAAAGGACACAAGGTTTGTGCCGATTCTTAGTGATCAGAAAAAATATATATATTAAAAAAATTGCTCTTAGCAACCTTAGCTGCCCTTTTGAACATAGTAAGAGAATTTCTCAAAATCTCATATGAAACCTGCAGTTTAAATTTTTTCCACTTGCTCTCAGCTTGTCTGAGAGAACGTGTAGTTTTATTATGCCTGAGAACTGGCACCGACTTATGATTCCTAACCTTCAATGGTGCAATACTATTCAGAATGGTGGCACAAGTAGAGTTGAAATAACTGCTATGTTCTTCAGCATCCAAGTTATGTAGTATAGATTCCATTTCTGAGGAATCCCATACCTCATTTGCTGCAAAGACTTTTGACTGGTGTGTGTGGTGAAAGGACGAGACGTGCGCTATGGGCAGATTTCTGAGAGTTTGTCCAAGGTATAGTAGAGAAAAAATTACAGGCACGTGTTTAGAGAAAGTTGCATTGCTAATTGTGATGTCCAATACAGATTGTACATGAGTTAAAATCAATTCCAGAGTATGGTCATGTACTGTAGATGCGTTGGGCCAGATACCCACTGAACAAAGTCAAATGACTCAATAAGATTTAAAAACTCCATGGATAAGGTTTTGAATGCACAACAGATATACATATTAAAATCCTCCAACAGCAATATTTTTTAATCAAGAGCAGTAAGAAGATCCCACAGTAACACTTTAGTATAGGGACTAATTCTCACTATTAACTAGTTGCTTATTAGCTATTATTAACATATTAGCTGTTTATTAGTACTTATAAAGCACTCATTTTGCATGACCATATTCTACATCCCTATTCCTACCCAATACCTAAACTTAACAACTACCTTACTAATTAATAATAAGCAGCAAATTAGGAGTTTATTGAGGCAAACGTTGTAGTTAATAACTTGATAAAAGCTAGAATTGAACCTTAAAATAAAGTGTCCAATTCCCCACAAATGCAGCAAGTTTGTGAAGAAATGCAGATTTTTGTTTGGGTGGACGATACAAAAAAGCTATTGTGACAGAGTTTCAGTCAGGTTTTAAAGCTCTTCATAATACTGAAACTGCCCCAGTCTTAAATGGCATATTTCTCATGGCAGATTCAGGGAAACCCATGGCTCTGGTCCTCTTAGATCTAAGTGCTGCTGTTGACATAACTGACCACAACATTTTTCTGTCTCACCTGGAGTCTTATGTGGGACTTTGTGGTACTGGTTTACAGTGGTTTCACTCTTATTTGTCAAGTATGTGTTTTACTGTTTGATTTGGGCATTACAAATCTACTAACATAACCTCTCGGTTATGGTGTTCCACAAGGATCAATCCTTGGGCCGGTGCTGTTTTCCCTGTATTTGCTCCATTTGGCTTCCTCAAGCTGTTCCTTGAGGGAGTGATCTCCCTGCTCAAGGCAGAGCAGGGTGACGGCAGCGAAATGATCCATGACGGGAAAACAAACAAAAAAAAAACACTGACAAACCAAAGATAAAAAGGCAAATAAATGCTGCTTAATTTTAACTTTATCAAGGTTGGGTCTTCTGTCACGAGTGTGTTGGCTAATCAAACGCACAACGATGAAAATTAAGTTCCAAAAGACTTTAATAATCCACAAAGCAGAATACACAAAGAGAACAAGTTCAACACAACTCTACATTAACCTGATACTGAACTCAATCCGAACAGAACTTAAATAGTGACGATAACAAGACACACACACCTGAACATAACAATGAAATCAAATTAATACCCATGACAACTAAAAAGGAGCGGGAAACGGTGCAAAACATAGTCAATGAGGGTGTGACACAACCCCATTAATTAAAATAAGTATTAAATATAAAAATAATAACTTTTTTTAAATTGTATCTTCTTTTTTTAACTTATCATTTTTAATTCACAAATCTAAAAACATTAATGTGTCCACAAATCCCTCTTTGACAAATATACACACAAAAGTTTGATATTCAACATAATACAATGTCAAATCACTATTTTCCAGAAAAATATTGATCATTTAACCTCAAAAGTGTTTCGACTGAATAAATCTCATACCTGTAAATGTTTATATTTAGTTGAAATGACAAAACTAAAAATAGTTTAGTCATTCATCAAAATTTTTGAGATGAGATTTGGTGGCATCTATGATCAAAAGAAAAATACAAAATGTGTTGAGATGAGATTTTCTATGGTAAAGATAAAAAAAAAAAAAAAAAAAAAAAAAAATTGAAAAGCCTTTGAAAGCTCTCATATTCTAACCTCTAACGCACCAATTTAATCAACATATCTTTACAAATATGCTTTCAGTGTGTTTTTACTTTTTCATTGGATTGCATTTACTTCCACATTTTAAAGAAAGCACCATAGTAGCCATTCAGTTCAGAGCTATTATATCTAATGCACTGAACTCGGGACACAATGACAGCAAGTACATGAAGAGACTGTTGAGCTGCTTTCGACAATAACTGCAAAATGGAACTGATTTAATCAGCAGTTCAAACGGGAGAGTGTTGTAAATCTCATCTCTCACTTTTTAAGCCATTCTTCAACTTTCTATACATAATTTGCATCTTTTCTGTCTTTAAAATACATTTCTTCCAGGCGTCTTATACTCATATGGACTATAGAATGTTGAAAGGTGAAAGAAGGCAGTGAGGTGAAATAAGGCTCCTGAAATATCAGTTGTTTTTTGAGTATGAGAATATGACTCAGGGGAGATGGGAATTTTAGTGATATCGATCTATGTTCACTATACGGTTTCACCCTCAGAATATCTCGTAAAGGGTAAGGTTCCCCAACGATTTTGGTTTGATTTCAACAAGCATAGGCACTTGACGCTAGTATTAGAAAAAAACACTGTGCATTATACATTAATGCGCAGCTTAGGAGAGTGACTACTGAACATATGGGACTTCATTTAACAGGTCTGACAGAACAAAGATGTATTTGAACAAGGTTAAACTGAAACATGGATAGAAAGACAAAAAAAAAAAAAGTACACAATCTAAATGTCACTTATGTCTTAAATAAGAAATACCAGAAGGGAGTTGCTGGAAAAGAATAAGAGCCCCTCTTCTTACATTTACAGTTTTTCATGAATAAAACATTCTAGGATGTGCTGCTTTGAAATATAAATAGTGTTTTATACATCTTTCACTATGTCTGTAGCACTTTTTTTGTTTTTGTTTTAAAGCAGAAAGCATTGACTTATAACTTGCCATATACTGCCATCTTTTGTTCGTGAGTTATTAGTGCACACTTTTTGTTAAGTTAAACTTGGATTGTACTTGTGCATATGTATAATATTGCCTCTTTGCATCAACATAAAGAACCCAATGATTTGATCAATTAATTTTTTGGCACACATTTTATCTTAATTGATGATTAATTTTATATTATGAACAAACTGTTTTTTAATAAACATTTATTGTTAGGAGCATATTCTTCACCAGGGAGCCCATGACATATTTTGGTTTGAAATGTACCGCTTCAGTATACTGCAAAACACTCATAAATTGGGTATTTATTTATGTATTTATTTTATTTATTTTACAGAGTTGACAAAGAAAAAAAAATCCATTGTTGGCGGTATCAGTGCTATTTCTGTTTTAGACAGAAAAAACACTTCAGATTTGACCTTTTGAACATGAAATCTGTTATAATGATGCACTTAAGTTTTAATTTAATACATGCTGGTTTAGGAAACCAGTATGCAAAACTATTAACCTGGCATGGGCTGAATAGGGAAAATAAATAAATAAATAAATTGTACATGTATGACCAGCATCAGAAGTATGATTTATACCAGCCATTAGACTTTGATTGGATGCACAGAATCTGTGACATCAACCACAAAACATCTGCTAAGCCTTTTCTCCTCACTTTAAAAAGCTAATAAGCCGATTTAAAAAAATAAGCCTGTCCTTTACCCTAACAACACGGAAGTTCTAAGCGGCCATGCATTGTTATTTTTTTCCTTCTTGTTTTCTCGTGATCACAACTTAATTTTCTCGTGATCTTCACATAACAAGAGTTGTTTTCTCGTGATTACGACTAATTTTTCTTGCGTTCTCGACATAACAAAAGTTGTTTTCTCGTTATCACAACTAATTTTTCTCGTGATCTCGACATAGCAAAAGTTGTTTTCTCGTTATCACGACTAATTTTTCTCGTGTTTTCGACATGAGTTGTTCTCTAAGTTACACAACTACGCCAACAGGTGGCAGTAAAGAGCTACGATTGGGGACCTTTGTTATGTTGAGATCAGAAAAATAAGTCGAGATCACGAGAAAATTAAGTCTTGATCACGAGATATCAAGAAAAAAAATATATATATAATAATGCATGGCCGCTTAGAACTTCCGTAATATCATATGGTTAATTGGGTTTATTTATTTATTAATATTTATTTTTTTTACACGTTTAACATAGTTTCTATCCCAGATCTCTCTTATATCAGTATAGAACTGCAATCAATAAGTTAAAAACCACTGGCCTAAACATTATGCACTATTATGCATATCAGAAAACTCAGCCAGTCAAAAGGTTATTAAACAATTTTTATTACAATACAAAATTGTGTGAGATACAAACATTGAAAAAAAAACAATATACTTAAATATTACTTACCATTGGACAAAGCATAGGTAACTCAGTCAATCATATACTGGCAGTGACATTTACGTTGAGTTTACGTTGCACAGTAAAAAAAGAGTTCAAATTGCTGGTCACTGCAATTTAAGAAGGTTTTATTCTGTTCATTTAAAAAACAGCATGACTGTGCATACTGTACATAACACTGATACTAGTCACTAAAAATGCAATGTATGCTGGAAGTCATAAAAAGAATACATTTTTTATTTATTTATATATATGTATATATGTCTATATAATATATATATATATATATATATATATATATATATATATATATATGTATGTATATATATATATATATATATATATATATATATATATATATATATATTTACCTTTATTCGTTAAAAAGCGTTATACCATCATCATGATCATCATTATTAAGGCTATTTATTGAATCTTTGAAGCAATAGAAAGAACATATTTTCTTTTCATTAAATAACATACAATATAATACTATAATTTAAATAAATAATGTCCTTTATTCATTAAAATGCATTATTTCAACATAAGGCATATGGTCACATAATAGTCATTACAATTCAAACAATTCAGGTAAAACCTGAAAACCAAAGAAAGAAAACATCAATATTTTTAGACAGTACACAATATTACATACATTTTATTAAATAGTAATGTGACACAAATTTGCTAGTAATAATGCCATAAATCAGTCTTGTCTGTTATGACTTTCCCTACTCTATCTTCTCTTAAAAAATAATTAAATTTGGTAAAATTCCAAACAAAAGTACTGTTTAGTTTAAAACATGTGGAAGATTAGTGAACAGATTGTCAGTTTATTAAATGATAAGCTATTTCCTCACAAAAGCCAGAAGCCTCTCCTCCATTGACATCCATTCAAAAAATGGTCTCCTTCCCTGCATACCACAAAAGCAGCAGTGTTAGCATTAGCCATTATGTTTTTTGTTTTGTTTTTTGGCTAAAGGTTGCAGGCTTGCCTTTCAGTGGCTTTGGTTCAGTTCATGGATCTCTGTACTAACGAGCTGATGATCTCAGTCAGGTGTGTTAAATGTGGAGAGAAGGGGGCCCCCGGGACTGTCGAGAATCACTGGTTTAGACTATGTGAGTCATAGCTTTGGGGTGAAAAATATGGCTCTATTTCTCCTCTTCCTTCCATTTTTAAATACAGAAACACTCTGCAGCCTCCATCGCAGCTCCTTATGCTCCATTGAAACCTGCCTTGGACACAATTGATTGGCACGCAAGGAAGCGACAAGAGCCCAGTCCAAAAACCCACCCTGGGGCAAAGCTCGCACAATTGTCCTGTTGTCGCACATCCAGTTTTCAAAATTCAGTGTCAAATTGGTGTGGAGGAAAACAATGCACAACTGAGTGTGTGTAAATGAGGGATTCTGGAGAGACCAATAACACCTTTAGAGTGATGTTTGTGGATACGTGTGTGTGTGTATTTTAGTGTTCGGATGCTTTTGGTGAAGGGTCCATCTCTGTTGTAATACATTCTGCTCTGTGGTCTTGGCTGGTGGAGATAAGGGGGTTCATAAACAGGTTTATCAGACATTCTCCCATGCAGTCACTTAAATGGATACCCAGAGGGGGCCGTAAAAGGCCATGTTGCATTGTGTAAGCTTGCTGCTGTGTCTGCACTGCTTTATTGAACATGAAAATAGGGCTATGTGGATGCACAAAGCAGAGGTGATCTTGGGTAAAGTGGATGTGCACAGAACACTGTAACTTACTGAGACTCTGAAACTTACTTTCTATATAACCACATGTCCTACAGAACCTTTTATCACAGTAGCATGTCTGAATACAAAGACTGAAACAGTTACTGTGAAAATGTTCACTGAATAAGGAATAACATAAACTAAATTACAGTTTTATTCATAAAACATTTAATATTTCTCTTGTTTACCAAAAAAAATAAGGCAAATGTTAGTTTTTAAAATCTGGAAATCAAGTGCTACAAGAAGAAAACAAAAAAACAAAAACTCTTATTGTTCCCTTCCCCAGAGATGTGTCAAAAGGTCATCGTCCTCATGCATGCATATTTTCGCTCACCCAGTGTTTCCTCCTGCACCGTTTGAATCTAGAGTGTCACGGTAAAATAATTAATAATTAACTGGCATTGTGAGCTTGCAGTATTAAAATGAATGTGATGGAGAAGATGTGGCAAAATGTGCACTTGTGGTCTTACAGTCTACCCGACGACAGTTAAAGCAGCATATACTGCACAAGTTTGTGGACTCAGAGGAAGACCATGAGGGTTTAGGGTGCGATTTGGGACAGTGCTGAAATACCTCTAATGAGCTGGTTCTTTGTAGTGAATCAAAAATAAATGGCATTTATTAGCTGGTTCTTTTTAGTGAATCAAGAACATACCGTGCAAACAGTGTAGTAATCTACATATAAACTCTTAAGTGTTGGATCTTTTATTGTTTAAAAAGTCTCACAAAGTGCCAGTTTAAATCAATCTAACGAATCCTTAACAGAATGAACTGCTTAAGCACGGTTATTGAATCAACAACTGATTCACTTTATAAAATGAATAAAAAATCTCAAGGATTTCATGCTCATATGCGATGAAACGGATGGCATTTCAGCTCTTAATATATAGTGCAATTCTATTAATTTATTTGTAACATTGAGTAATTAGTTATTCATTTGGAGCAAAATACCTTTGAAACTAATTAAAATGAAACTTCTGGCTAAAAGTTGTAGTCTCACATGGACTATGTGACCCTGTGCAAGTTTCTCAGGTCACTTTTAGGACATTGGCATGTTCAGGTGGTATGGTGTTATCCTAAAGCAAGTATGGAGGCACAGATATAGAATATAGATCCTCTTGTGTTGTTGTGACCCTGATGCCCCCCTAGAGATTTACTTCAAGCTAGGAAGCTTTGAGGCTCTTGGGAGAAGGTGCTCTCCTATTTCCTTTGAAATGACGGGGTTGAAACACCCCCTGTATTTTCAACAGCCTTGCAGGGAATTTGGTGATAGGGCTTTTTTCCAGGGCAAGGATTATTCTTTTGATGAGCATTCTGTCGCAGCGTTCTGATTGCCCTTCACATGCTGCTCCTGTCTAATCCCGGAGGACTCTACTTACTTAGTTACGTACATATGATTAAAATGAAAATAGCTATCTGATCCTTAAAACTCTTTTCAAAAGTTTGAAAGAAATATTTTATGCTCACTAAGACTGCATTAAATTAATGAGATAATACAGCAAAAACAGTAATAAATTTTACAATTTAAAATAACTGTTTTCTATTTGAATAATATGTTTTAATGTA
The DNA here is from genome assembly GCF_018340385.1 of Cyprinus carpio. Lineage (NCBI taxonomy): Eukaryota > Metazoa > Chordata > Actinopteri > Cypriniformes > Cyprinidae > Cyprinus > Cyprinus carpio. The sequence goes on from NC_056583.1 coordinate 22,989,472, forward strand.
ATTTATTCCTGGTTGAAGATGCTGAATTTTCACATCATTACTCCAATCTTCATTGTCACATGATCCTTCAGAAATCATTTTAATGTACTGATTTGGAGCTAAATATTTCTTATTATTGTAAATTATGAAAACAGTTGTGCTGCTTAATGTTTTTTTGTAGAAACTGTGATACATTTTTTTTCTTTTCAGGATTCTTTGTTCAATAAAAAAGTTCAAAATAACAGCATTTGAAATATAAATATTTTAACACCTTTTTTTAAAAAAAATCAATTTGACACTTTTTTAAATCAATTTAATGCAATTTAATTTTATTCTTTCCTGGATAAATAAATAATTAAAATACCCAATATACTTAAAATATAGGCTATTACTTAGATTTTCTATAAACTAGCAGTGTTTTTAAATTTACAAAAATATTGACTAGTTTTTAAAATTTGTACATTTTAAAATCTCTCCATATTGCGAATTTGACATTGGCAAAACACATTTAGTGATAAAGCAAGGGGTAGAGTATCCCAAAGGTGTTAGTTAATGGTTGTAGGTTCAAACAGCAGAAGGCAATCCATATCGTGTCCTTGAGCGAGACACTTAACCCCAGGATACTCCAGGGAGATTTGTCCCTGTAATAAGGGTACCACAAGTCTCTTTGGATGAAAGTGTCAGCTGAATGACAAAATACTAATTAAGAATAATCCATTTTAACCCTCCCAACTAGAGGCATAAAGAAGAACGATTACAAATTGTATTCATTTAAATTACAGAAATTCTTCTGAAAAGGAAAACAACAACAACAACAACAACAACAAAAAACTTGGCTAGTTATGGCAGAAGAACCAGCTGTTTGCACCTTGCAGAAATCGTAATGTATCCTCTACCTCGATCCGTCAAGATAAAAGACTGTCATAACCCATGGCCATGGCCCTCTGAACCTTTCAAGTTGAAAGATTGCAGAGCAATATTCATGAATGGTTGGGCACAAATCTATTGAGGCACTTCATGGAATCAAAGACCTGCTTTCTAGGTCAAGGAGAAACCCAAATTCATTCTCATCAAAGCCATCAGTAGGTCTTAATGGCTGCTTTATAAAAATTTAATTGATCTCTCTCTATATATATAAATATATATATATGTATATATAGCCATTACCCATTAACATCTCTAAATGTATCTGTGTGACTTGCTTCATGACAAATATTAATTTATCTACTATGTCAAAACAATAATCTGTCAAAACTGAATAATGCATATAAATTGGTTTAACTAGTGAATTGCATTGCCAAATGATGTGATGTTATTAATTAATTAATTGATCTGTTAAAAAAAAAAAAAAAAAAAAAAACAAAGATTCAAATTAATGTTTCTGGCTTATCATTTCAACTGGTTTTAATGACTAGGTACATTACAAAGTGTGTTGAAGGGTCTTCTAATACAACCAACATCCCGGGCTGTGAAAGAGGTCTAGGATATGCTGCAGGTTACTCTAGTAAATCAAATTAAATTATTTAAGCCTATTAATCAAACTACATTATTTAAGAATGTTAATTTATTTCCAATGCATCAATGGGTTCTGCAAGGAACTTTTTATTTATTATGTTTTTTATAATGCATGTATTATTATTATTTTTAACAGGTAAATCACATTTGAAATGTACTGTACATGAAAGTGTTGAAAATGTATTACTATAATCTCAGGAGGTTTGACAGATTTATTTTGTTTAAATGTCACAATTTTGTTTTTCTTTTGATAGTTTGTTGTCTTCTATGCTGTTCATCTTTATATTTCTTCCCTATCCTAATAGTGTCATCACAGGATTCTATTCTATTCAAAAATGAGGAGCACAAATCTCAAAAGACCTTTCTTCAATGCCTTGAAGCCAGCAAAAAACTGAGTTCAGAAACAGAGGTTCATATCAGAACTTCTATTTCCACCTAAACATTAAGTCATATACCAGCAGTTTTAGATCACCTTCATGCATGCGCAGTTTCTAAAATATAGATTTTTAATTAACTCACTAAAACATCTATTTTTAGTTTGTTTTTTGTTTTGTTTTTTCTTAGATGATCGACTTACCAAAATGACCATGAACAACAGAGGAGTTGTACTGCAGGTCAAGATGCAGTAACCATGTTTCAAAGATATTTCATCATGCTCATAGCATTCTCGCGTGGCGGCAGATGTTCCTGTGACCTTGCTAAAGTGTGGCATTGTTTGCACACCATACAGAATTTCACCTCAAGATGGCACTAAGTAACTGCTGAACTCAGCATAAGAAGTCAAGGACACTGAATCTGTTGTGTTAAAATGCAGGTCTAGTGTTTCAATGCAGTTGCTGAAAAACATCCAACGAAAATGTATGCAGATTAGTTTGGAGTTCGAAAATAGTGTAAACGTGATATGTTCAGCAATAACGGTATGTCTAGAATTTGTGTTTTTTCTGACAATGTGCATTAAGGATCAGACTTCAACATTGGTAGTTTTGTAGAAGCGTTTATGGTCTAGTATAGCTAAAACACAGAACATTATTTAATAAATATCATTTTAAGAAAGAATAAATATAATATTTCTTATACATATACTATTTTATTTACAAATTCACAAATAGTTATTTATACTATTGTTGCTATATATATTTACTTTTGTAAAAAAAAAAAAAAAATGAAGATTCAAATACTGAGTAACAATAGTCTGAACTTTAATATAAGCTTACATTTTTGGTTCAAAAATTACTTAATTTCTCATTTAATTATTATAAAATTAAATATTAAAATGTATTAATATTAATGATAATAAAATATAGCATGATATATTTTTAAATGTTAAGAATAAATAAAATAAAATAATTAAAATTATAATATTAAAATTTAATAAGATTTATACATTTTTCAATTTACATTTACAAAATTACATTAAAAATGCATGAATAAATAAATACAAACATGCATACATACATAAATAAAAGTTTTTCCACTAATATCTTTCTAAATTCCCTTAGGTTTCAGACTACCTAATAATTTAGCACTTTTTACTTTGTAATAAACCACAAAAAAGATTTAGGTGAAATACCGGACAACCAGATCATTTACCACTAGATGGCGCCATCGAATTAATCGTGATTTCTCTTGTCCTTATTGGAAATGGTAGAGATTTTGTGATGTGCATGAACCATTTACAAACTGGATTCTGTAGTGGACTTTAGTACCAATGTCTTTTCATTTTTCTGTTTGCACAGTCTAAAATAGATTTATTTAATCAGAAAGAGAACTCCCAGCACGTTCCCTGTGTGTTCACAAGGCGTGACTCTAATTTCTGTATATATAAGGTTTTCATAATGTTTGTGAGTGTAGGTCTAAAATGCTTGTTTTATTCACAGGACACCTCTTGAAGATTGTGTAAGCGCTTTTATTTCACTAAACCGTGTTGTTTAATTTATGAAGCTATCGCCTTAGAGTACAATCTGTCAGTCATTCAACCCCGTAGAGGTGTGTCAAAATAAAAACAAGCTGGGTAATCTCAAAGCTGTTTACCTTCTGCTGTTCGTACCCTTGCGTTTGGGTAAGACACTAATGCAAGCCTTCAGTTTGGCAACTGAAACTGCAATTATCTAAATCAGCCCTCACCACTTCTCTCCTGCTCGTCTTCTCCTTCCTAAACCTCCCAAATTACACATCAACGGCACGGGAAGACAGTGCCATCAGCAATAAGCTGGAAATGACATGACTGGCATCTGCAGCTCCCATAATCACGGGAGATATGATGGATGTGTATTACTGCCGCTCAAAAGAGGCGGGCAACCCTCATTCAGGAATGGCAATTACAGTTTTCCCCCAAGAAAATCATCCAGATGGATCCAAAATATGCAACAATTTGTGCAACCATTAGCGCTTCTCTGCCGAATTTTGTCTGAAACGGCCTTTACAATAGTGGGGCGTGCACCTCCGTTTTAAATGCTTCAGAGTCATTCCACAGTGCCGAATGAGGTCACGGCTGTCGCTTAAAATGCTGTTCTGATGCTTATGTGGCTCATTCTTTGCTGATGTTTGTGTAATGAAGCTTGAAAAAGGCTTTCTCGTGTGTTGTTTTAGATACGTGTAGTTTTCTTCGTACGGTAGGTCAGGAAGTCTTCACTAGTAGCTCAAGTCAAGGTCCACGAGACCTCGCAAATCTGCCAAATATAAAATCTTTTTATGAGCTCAGTCAGGTAAAGTATCAGGGCTTTTTTCTCGTTGGCAAGCAGTTTTATGGAGATGCTGAGTGCTTTATCAGAATGCATTTTCACCGGCTCTCTGTAAGTGCCTTCTTGTGCGGAGTAATTGGCAAGTTCTGTGTAAATTAGATTTATGGACTTTTATGGAGTAAATTACATTTAAAGAGTGGCATTCAATAATGCCCATGATATGATACGGTTATATTGAGCCTTTCCCATGACGATGTGTCTTTAAGAAGACATATCACGTTTAGTTTTATTTTACAAGGCTTTTGAACGGATCACTTATGAGCCGACAACTCTTAGCGGTACCCACAACAAAACCACTACTAAGTGCAGAGATGAAAAAAAAATAAAATAATATATATATATATATATATAATATATATATATATACATTGCAGTTAGAATAAATATATAACTGAGGCATTTCAGAGTGTCTGCAAATCCATCAAGCTGTTATTCCAAATTGGTTTAGAATCCCATAACACCATGCCATCACCACAACCTTCAGTGCCCCGCGCAGCTTGTTAGGCTGCTAACATTATAGCCAAACACCTCTAGAGCCTCTATCTGACTATTACCCTCCAAATCTCTGGAGAGCTGGTCTGCTTTTTAAGATAGATTTTAAAAGCGATGAGTACGTCCTGTGGGACGTTTGGACCGCATGACTCAAATGATTAATCGTACATCTGGGCGGTGTTCCACTCATCATGCCTCCTTGAGCTCATGCTGGAGTACCTGTTTACTGCCTGTGGCACGACCCTGTAAAACTACAGAGTCATCTTCTTTAATCTTTCCCTCACTGTCATCCTTTTTCCTGTCTTGTGTTTTATGAAGATAACCTTTTTTAACCTTTCTTAGCACATCAAATAAGACTTGCATTATTGATCAATAATCTGCCCTCTGTATGCCTCCATTGTCCATTCATTAATTGTCTAATAAAAGTGTTAACAGACATTATTCATATTTCTCTAAACACATTTGACAGTTGCACTTGTTGTATGGAGCATTTGACCGGTGTTGCATCCATTTAAGTAAAAATAAATAAATAAATTTACTATGCAGGTTTTTGATGCATGTAAGATGACCATAAAATATATAGTGATATTTTTCATATTATATCTTTGTCACTGTGCGCCTACTGCGAGGAGCGAGGAGATGAAGGAGTGAGGAGATGTGGGAGAATCCAGAACAATCAGACTTGATTTATAAATACATGAGAACACGCACGTAGCACGCGGGGATTGATGGTTAGACAGCACACAGGACTCAGGAAAAGCACAGGGCTTAAATGAGGAACCAAACGAGGAAATTAACAAGAAACACCTGGAATATAATATTGATGTTATAATGATGTTAAAAACCTATTATACACACTGTTAAACTTCACATATATAACATTTAGCCTGATTTTACCATACTTTAATGGTGCATTTATGTCCTTTTTGATTCTTGACAGCTCTAGTCACTTTATGATCACATGGAAAGGAGTGAATTTCGTAAAATGCTTTGTAAAAGAGTATCTCTTCAGAACGGAATGTATTGGCTTGTTTTCCACGGAGACTGGAAGGAGGCATATGTTATTCCTTTATGAAAGATATAAAAAACGCTGAAAGTTCTGTGAAATGTTGGATCCATAGTGAAATAGTCAAATCCATTTTTCACAACTGTATATTAAAATGTTAAATTCACTTTAGCTTTTAAAACCATTGATTTGTATTTATATAAATGTATTTAATTACATTTATTTATATTATATTTATTTAGAATTTTAAAATGAGAGCACATAAAGCAGACAGTAAATGAAATGATGGTATGCACTTTTTGGTTATCATGGTTATAGTAATTCATCAAATGATGGAGAAGAGCATCATAAGTGGACATGTTCAGCAGTGATGCAGTGATGCTGCACCGTCCCAGATCACAGTTGGCCTTTGACCTGAAAAGATCATCTCAATTAAAAGAACCAAAGACTTAAACTACTTCAGTCTGTGTGCACTGAATTGATTTAATACATAAGTTTCACAATTTGAGTTAAATTACTGATATAAATGAACTTTTCCACAACATTCTAATTTATTGAGATGCACCTGTATTTATTTATTTAATTTTATTTTTTTCTTGGTCATGCTACTTTCGGTTATGTTTTTTGTTTGTTTGTTTGTTTGTTTTTGTTTAATGCAATTAATGATAGATGGTTGCAATCCCTTTAGAGAAAGTTTTTATTTTTTATTTTTTTCAGTTAATTCATTAACTGAAGTCATTCAATTCTGTTAGTTAGTTATGCTAATGTTTAGTGTAATATTAATGCATTAAATAAGAATGGCACTATTATTCTGTGTCACTGCAGATATTTAAGCCTGTCTTAATTAATTTATTTCCTTTGTAGTACATTGTTGCCTCTAGGACAGGTCCCCTCCAAATAATTTTTCAATATTATTTTAAAATTTGCCTTTTTTTTCTAGTAAGTCCTATTTTATGCAAGAAAAGTGAATCAAACTTATTATATAGTGCTTTAATTTTTTTTTGTTCATTAGAGGGGTAAAGGAATTGTTTAGTTTACTCAAAAATACAATTCTCATGTTGTTGCAAACCTTTATGATCAACCTAATTTGTGAATTTAGCATTACATTTTGTTTTAAAACCAAATTAACTGATTCATATAATTGATTTGACTCAGAAGACTGATTTGTTCACACATCAGAAATTGATGCTTCTATAATCAACTGATTGAAGTGCATAAAAGATTTTCAGTGAATATAATGCATTTGGACCAATTTTATGATACTTTTATGAAGTTTTTAAGTCTTGACAGCTCCAGTCCCATTGTAATTGCATTAGGAACAACCTTGGCAAAAAGATTCCTAAAATATTATTGGTTTGTTTTCCATGGAGACAGGTAGTTCTACAGGTTAGGAAACAATGACACAATGAGCACTGAGAGAAGTTAGGTCTCTCTAACTAAACTGAAATAGTCACATTCAGCAGAATAATCACATTTAATGTGGCAAAGTCCAAAAGAAAAGAAGTTAGCAGAGCTGAGTCTCAAAGCCTGAGGCCTCGAGAAGAAATACCAGCTGTGAATGTTAAACGCTGACGCAACTGTTCTAAAAACACGTCGCACGCAATATCAAAGAGATACATGATCGATCTCTTTTTAGCCTGATGGGTCACCATCACACACCTGCTGTTTCACACACTTTCATTGATGTGACATTGATAAGAAGGCTGACGCTATTGAATCAGGTAACAGCATAGGGAAGGTGTTCACTTCACACATTTTTATCCTTGCTGACTTAACAAGTTGAAGCAGAACTGTAAAATGTCCTCCGGTAATAAGAAACCTACATCAAATCTAATCCTCCCATCAGCTTAAAGTTTGGGATCCGTTCTGTAATTGACAGCTTATTAGAGACAGCTGATGCTCCTCATGCAGTTAAAGGGATAGTTCACCGCCAAAAAATGAATTTACTCACCAAGTTGTTCCAAACCTGTATGATTTTCTTTCTTCTGCTGAACACAACATAAGATAATTTGACGAAAGTTGGTAACCAAGAGTTGCTTTTCTCCATTGACTTCAACAGTGTAGTTTTTACTCCATACTATGGAAGTCAATGGGGACCAGCAACTGTTTGGTTACCAACATTTTTCAAAATACAGTATAAAGAAAGCCATACAACTTGTGTGCAAAACTTGTCACATTTTTTGTGTGAAGTATCCCTTTAATGCTTTAACGCTAGACATTAACGGCTTTCGTGTGTTAAACTATGTGATATGCAACTAGTTTACAATGCCAGATGAGAAAAACAACAATATACAAATGTGCCAGTGTCATCTTTCTGATCGCTTTCTATCATCAGAATGATTGATATGTGTGAGCATCTTATGCTGCATTGTAGCAGTAACCATGCTGTGTCCCTCCGGACTGGAGGCATTTCCCACAGTTCATTGCAGTCCATGGGTCATTGGTCTCTCCAAATAGCTCTCCGTATGACGCCTGGTTCCCTACTCTGTCTAAATGCTGTGATTAAACTGTTTCCACCACAACAAGAAGTCAAGCTTCGCATCAGGCTTCACCCCACTGGTGGTGAATATGCAGAGAAATCAAGAAGTTGTGACTTTGACAGAAATTTTTGTGCTGTAGCAACCTAATGGCAGCGTTGTGCCTAGCATTTTTCTCTTTTGATTGAAAAATTAATGACGGCTCCACATGTGTTTTAGAGGCTTTTAATGTGACACTGTCTGCTGCTCAATGTCATTAAGGCTCATTTGAAACGTTATCGAAGACAAATGATCTCAATTAGATTGAAAATTTACTATGGCAGAACTTTCCCTGTTGTCATTATGTTAAAATGGTCTCCGGTCTTATTCAGGCAGTAGACTGTTTGAAGATTAGAGCTTCATGAGAAATAGACACGGTCTACGTGAGCGGAGAGTAACATTCTTACATCCATTATAAGCACATTACCTCAAAGCGCTGCAGAAAATACTCGCACCTCTTTGAAAGATAAGGGCACGAGGAGGAGGAGAGGATCTCGCTTGGTCATTTCAGATTTTAACGACACATTTCTGGCAGCAGGCTGCCCGATAGCTCCGGACCCTCTTAGATCATCAGACGGGGGTAATCTGCAGTGACAATCCGTCTGGACTCGCCTCACCCTGACCTCGAGTTTAATTTACAGATATAGTTGTATCAGGTCACCACGTGCCCTTTTACCGGCGCAAAATACAGTTCAACAGCACAGCCGGATGCACTAACAAACCCTCCAGGTGTGACAGTCCTTCTGTGACTCAATGGTCATATTCAAATGTCATGCGAGGGTCAAGCATGCTGTTTTTTTTTGTTTTGTTTTTTATTCGGATATATGGCTGTTGCAGTATCCAATTATTTCCTCATTAAAATGATAAATCATTTTAAGGCAAATTAAAGCTGCATTGATATTTGAATTATAATATCACATTGTCAGATTACAACAACATCATGCGATTTTATTAAATGGCCTCCATTAGTGAAATTGTTTTGTTGTTGTTGTTTAAAGCCTTCTTGCCTTTTCACTGGTTAGGAACTACACATATATGCATATACATGTACAATGGGGTTAATAGTTCGAGAAGTAGTAGTTTGTATAAAATTGTAACATAATAAATAAATGTGACATTATCAAACTAGTAAAATTGCTAACTTTAAATAAAAACTAAAACTGAAATAAAAATAAATTAAACAGAAATAGTAGGAACAAATTGTGCTAAAATGTGAATAAAATTAAACAATGTATAAACATAAAATATATTTATACATGAAATATTACTAAAGTACAGTATATAAATATAAAGTATATTATCTATCTATCTATCTAAATTCTACAATAAACACACAAAAACACAAACAAAAATATACACACACACATATATAATATATATATATATATTGCATTAAATTGCAAGAAGCATGCTATTTGTAAATTGTAAATGTATGTTTAGTAATGAAACAATAGAAAAACAACAAAGCAAGATTTAAAGACCTTCCTTTTGGAACATTTCTGATTGATCTACAGTGCATGCTGTATGTGGGAGACTATGTGGGAGAGAGATGATATTCTATACAATAGATAAGTGGCTT